>NC_090764.1:30357134-30384634 GCF_036898095.1 Palaemon carinicauda
ATTTTTCGAAAACATCTGGGATTAGGAAAAACTTCTTATACAGGACATTCTGTTAAATATATTAGTAAAAAGAACACTTTTTTTTTTTTTTTTTATAATTCATTTCCAATTTTATTTAAATGTTCGTCAAATTTATTTTATAATCATTGCTCAACAATTCATTCAGACACAGTAGATATAAAGAGAAATGAGATATACGTAGTTGATATATTAGATAAAATTTTCGCTCACAGGGTACATAGTTTATAATTTGGTATATTTTGACCATTACTAACATTTTGTATTTTTAGTACGTTTTGTCAGTTGGGTAAATTTTGCATAGTTGTCATTTTGAATAATGTAGTTGGTACACATCTTTCATTGGACACTTACATTTTGTTCACCAAATCTTCTATTTTGTTCATTAGGCACATTAGGACCATTATCCCCTCAAAAAAGATTGTAGTGTGTGTTGTGCTTGTGTATGTGTATGTGATCTTTTACCGCTTGATTAGGTCCTAATTTCTGCACTTATCTGGAAAGGAATTTGGAAGAGTTTCATTACATCCTTAAACATTTCTTTAAATATACCGACCTGCTTCTGAAATTCTCTACAATTGTCTCTTTCCCAATCCAACAACCCAATTCCTGATGCAGTTACTTGAACACGCAATAGAGCTGAGATTTAATTGTTTGAGTATAGAGAAAGCCCTTTCAACTTTCAAACAAAGACGACTAATTAACATCCTGACATTGTGTGAATTTTATTAACTATGACACAGATGTTAGAATTACGGAGAAGTAACTCAAGCCATACGGAATGCTGTTTGAAGGGAGAAAGAGAGAGAAAGGTGGGGGGGGGAGGCTGTCGTTCCTGGCCATTTGATCTAACCGTGCTAGGTGGTATATCTTAACAACCCCTGTTTGCCAGCGGTTATATAAGCGTGTGAGCAACTTGGTGGAGTAAGGAAAACTTTAGGTATGGAGGAAATGCCCCCCTGAATCTTGAAGTCACTGGCAGCTGGGTGACAGATTGGGTTTAAGGCAATACACTTCTATTCTCGATACATGGCGGATGAGCTTACTGAAATCGGTATGGACTGGCAAGGGTCACTTGCCTTATTTAGATAGGCACTGCGCATCACAAGGAACTGGCTATCCTTGGATGAATTTAGCCAATGAATCTTCTATGGATTTAGTCTGTCTATGGAAAGCGAAAATGACAGAATGGCCCCTAGTACCGGGCATAGCGGGGTGCTAAGAATCTCGTGGTTTATAAATACTAAAGAAAATTGAAAATTGGTAATTGGGATGTTAGAACCATGAATCAGATTTGGAAGTAACAGGAAGTGGAGAATGAATTTATGAAATATAGTTTGAATATCTTGGTCCTAACTGAAACACATTTTAAGTGATTGTTAAAGAAATCTTAGACCAAGGCAATATATATATATATATATATATATATATATATATATATATATATATATATATATATATATCTACTCAGGAAGAACTGATGGAGTTGGAAAGAGAAAGGGTAGGAATGATGACACCAAAGAGCAGAAAAGGCATGAACGGAATAGAGTGGTGTAAATAGTAGATCGTTACCTGTAAAGTTTAAATCAAAGCAGTGCAATATGAGTAGTATATTACTATGCACCAACAAATGATTCTCTTGAAGAAAGAAAGATGAATACTATGAAGAACTGCAGAGTGTAATAGATGAGATCCCAGAGAGATATATGAAAATTTTGATGCCTGGCTTCAGTGCTAAAGTTGGAAGGAATAATCAAGGGATAGAGAATGTGAGGGGTGTTGAGGGTCTTGGCGAAGTTGCAAATGAAAATGGAGCACATTTTATGTTTTTGTTCAACAAAAGATCTTGTTATTGAAGGTACTCTTTTCCAAGGCAAGGGCATCCTTAAATATACATGGACTTTAACATGTGGCGATTACAAAAATCAAATAGATCACATAGCCATTAATAAAGAGAGATAGAGGACTATGAGAATAGTAAGAAGATATAGACTTGCAGATATTGGTAGTGATCACCAGCTCCCCATTGCCACACTGAAATTTAAACTAAAATCACCAAACAGAAATATATATAGAAGCTGATCACAGAGAAACTTTTGGAATTGCATGTAGGATTGGATTTGCAGTCTTAGAGATTTTATGTGACAAAGAGCAGACAAGTAATGAAGAATGATGTGTTATTAAGAACATATATCAGTCAGTTGGTTGTGAAGTTTTGGGACCTACAGTTACAAGGAGAAAACTATGGATATCAAATGATACTTGGGATACTATAAAATGAGACAAAGACAGAAATTGATTGTTGAAAGTTTTCGAGGAAGTAATGAAAATTACAAGGTAGAGCTTGGTAAGTGTTCAAGTACTGATATTGACGTCAAAAGAAAAGTCAGGAATGACTGTGTGGCGGGATGTTAAAAAAAACAAGCCCCACACCCTGAATCACACCTACTGACAATGGTCCCACAACACAAACTTTCCCCTTACTTTATCAACTGGACTCTTGGACAAAAGGACAAACAAAACAAAACATACCCTTAAAACTATATTTCCTAATACCACAATACTTAACATGGAACCATTCACAATCAAAATAATAATCACACTTACAACTAATCATAAACTTCACACTAAATATATAATAACCACCATTCAAATAATCAACGAAACCCCTAACAAAACTTAAATCACCCGCACACCAACACCCAAATAAATATGTTTATATATATTTTATAGACACCAACACTGTCTATACACACAAGCCAACTGTCTTTTATGGCACAACACCACTATATGAAACCCGAAGATTGTTTTCAATTTCCATAACGGACTTGACTCCTCGGGGTCATGGGTGTCATCGTCGTCGATATCATCATCATCATCATCCTAAATCTTAATTGTAATAAACAGGCCAGGTCGTCAACAGTTGATCAATCAAATGAGCAGTCCAAACAAAATCGTAATACAGGCCAAGTCATCAACAATACATCCACTTTCAAAAAACTTGGGTCTCTCCAAAGGAGGAATCGCAGCCTGCCAAAATAAAAAAGAAAAACACTTACGAACACTTCTAGCTAACTGAACTATCGCACTATAATCAAAGATAAATAATAAATTGTTCCTATCATTCACAATCACGACAAGCAAAGATAAACAAAACTGTACTTACTTTGAAAATCAAAAACCACTTCCACGCTGGTCAGAAAAATATAAATGTAATCCAGCTCTCACACAACTGCCTTATGCTGCAGTCAAATAAAAAAGCATTCGCTCCGAAACATTCACCACTGTCGTAACCTTACTAAAAATGTAAACAAACAATCTCATTTATACCAACAGTCTTCCTCACCACAAACGATCGTTACACTAACTACTTTCGCTCGCTAACACAATATCTCTCTCTCTCTCTCTCTCTCTCTCTCTCTCTCTCTCTCTCTCTCTCTCTCTCTCTCTCTCTCTCTCTCTCTCTCTCTCTCTCTCTCTCTCTCACACACACAGGATTTGGCAAAACCAAAAAATAAAAATAAAGTAAAAATAAATCCTCCACATTCCTCCCCCCTTACTTTGCCAAATCCTTCTCACACAACACTTACATTATTTTTTTCATAACCCAGTCGCAGTCGGGAACGGGACCTCTACTCCAAGTAACTGGGCCTCCATATACTCTCTCATTCACTTCTTCCTTATCACAATTATTCACTACATTAACACTATTTCCATCTAAATCCCTATCATCTAATATATCATGCACAATCATATCTACCTCGTTCTCATCTGGCCCTATAATTATACTCATTTCTGTAAACAGTTCATCCATTTCATCAAAAACATTCTCAACTTTAGTAAAAGATTCATTCATACTACTAATCATTCTCCTATCTCTCACTCTCGCATTCGTCATCCTTTCTTTTACATCACCTAAGGAAAAGCCACACACACTATAGGTATCATTCATACTCAGCCATGATTCATCTGTATTAACATATTTATCTTCCATACACACTTGCACATTTACACCCTTGTCATACTTTTTTCTATTCTCACTTTTACTTAAAAAATTTTCCCTTTTTTCATCCTTACTTAAAACTTTCAAACGCCTCTTTTTCCTATATTCAACTAACACTAATTGTTTATTTTCCAGCCCTAACTTCTCATGCATACTAGGTTCATACTTGCTCATTTCCAACCAATTACTCATCCCATTCTCACAAACATTAATCCTATTCCTTCCACACACACAGGAGGACTCACCCAGCTGAACCCTCTTACACTCTAGTTTCCCGAACATCCTGGCTGATTTACTCCCTTCTTCCTACATACCCTAGCTACATGCCCATCTGCTCCACATTCAGTACACTTACCCCGTGGCTCCTTGCACATTCTAGCATAATGCCCATCCTTACCACAATTACCGCAAATCACATTTGTACGATTACTCCGACATCCACTCGCTATGTGCCCTGTCATACCACACCGATAACATTTTACCCCTTTCTCTTTCGTGCACTCGCTAATTCTATGCCCTACCTCACCACATCCAAAACAAGCACCAAGAGCCCATCTACATTCATTCTTCTTATGTCCTACTTTCCCACATCTATAACACTTCTCTTCACGGATACAACTACCTGACCTATCTTGCGGCGCACTAGCACTCCTATCCCTCCAAACCTGATTCCCTTGCCTAAACCCTTCATTTGTCCTTACAGGTATTCCCACATTACTCGCCCTAACACTCCTATCTACTACATTATCAGCTACCCTCATTGGTCCTCTCAAAATTGCGTCCTTATAACTACCAAATTCTATTACACTTTCTTCCATTCCAGTTCTTACACTCACAGATTTACTTTCTTTCATGCACCTATCTAACTCATAATCCTCAACTATCTCTAGTATATCATCCCATGTCAATCTCTCTTGCGTCCACCTCATTTTCTCTTTGCGTTTCAAATTAATAAATTCACACACATTCTCAGGTACTGTTGCCAAAAACTTCCTCATTAACTCCTTATTCTCATTTATACCTTCATCCCCATACTTCTTCCTAGCTAAAGTTTCCAACCTACATACGTACATTGATATAGCTTCTCCTGCATTCATCCTTGCCTCATCAAAATCATTTTTACGCTTATACTTAACACTCCCTTTCATACGTTTTACCTGCTCAATTATTCTCGTTTTCACACTTTCATAATCAACGTCCCCTACACTCATTATCACTCCATACATCGTCAACAAATACCCAGTCAAATATTCTCCTAACTCCCTAGCCCAAACTCTTTTACTATCACCATACTTATCCTGACAATACCTCTCATACTCCTTGAAAAAATCATTTACATCCCTACTGCTATGCTCATTGAACCTTTCACACCGAGGTACCTCTCTCATAAACACAGTCTTACACACATCACGTTCATTCTCACTGCTATCATCACTGTCTACTCCCTTGTTACCTTCTTCCTCATTCGAATATAATGAATCCACTTCCACACTTAAATTCCTATCCTTAACCATTCCCTTCTTACCCTTTTTCTTACTTACCACTTTCACCCATTCACGATCGTCCTTGCTATCAGCCTGATACTTTTTCTTCTCTTTCTTCACATCACTTTTACCTTTCCTTTCATCTTTCCTCTCCCCTTTCTGTTCATCCTTACTATGCCTAATTCCCTTATCTTCAATATCACCATCACTATTACTACTATCACTATCACTTCCTTTCCCATTATCACCTACCTTAACCTTCTCTTTCACTACCAACCCGTTACCCGAAGCTGAGGACACTCCTCCGACTGCACCTTCACCCATTATAGTTTTCATCATCCCCATGACTTGCCCCATCATATCTTCCATTCGTTTCTCCATTCGTTCTTCATTCTCTCGCATCCTCATCTCAACACATTCTTCCACTCTCTCTACTGTCCCCTTTAACTCCCTAAGCTCCTTCTGCATCGCCGCATTCTCCCAGTTCAACCTCTCATTCTCTATTAGCATCCTCTCCTCACGCTCCTTACTCAGCCGCAATTCCTCCTTTAGTAACTTGTTCTGCTCTTCCATTTTTCATCAACCTTATATCTAATATCTTATCCTATCAGTCCTTCGTCCAAGAGTCCAGCTATCAGTCCCGCCTCAGCAGTCCCTGTTCGGGCGCCAAAATAATGTGGCGGGATGTTAAAAAAAACAAGCCCCACACCCTGAATCACACCTACTGACAATGGTCCCACAACACAAACTTTCCCCTTACTTTATCAACTGGACTCTTGGACAAAAGGACAAACAAAACAAAACATACCCTTAAAACTATATTTCCTAATACCACAATACTTAACATGGAACCATTCACAATCAAAATAATAATCACACTTACAACTAATCATAAACTTCACACTAAATATATAATAACCACCATTCAAATAATCAACGAAACCCCTAACAAAACTTAAATCACCCGCACACCAACACCCAAATAAATATGTTTATATATATTTTATAGACACCAACACTGTCTATACACACAAGCCAACTGTCTTTTATGGCACAACACCACTATATGAAACCCGAAGATTGTTTTCAATTTCCATAACGGACTTGACTCCTCGGGGTCATGGGTGTCATCGTCGTCGATATCATCATCATCATCATCCTAAATCTTAATTGTAATAAACAGGCCAGGTCGTCAACAGTTGATCAATCAAATGAGCAGTCCAAACAAAATCGTAATACAGGCCAAGTCATCAACAATACATCCACTTTCAAAAAACTTGGGTCTCTCCAAAGGAGGAATCGCAGCCTGCCAAAATAAAAAAGAAAAACACTTACGAACACTTCTAGCTAACTGAACTATCGCACTATAATCAAAGATAAATAATAAATTGTTCCTATCATTCACAATCACGACAAGCAAAGATAAACAAAACTGTACTTACTTTGAAAATCAAAAACCACTTCCACGCTGGTCAGAAAAATATAAATGTAATCCAGCTCTCACACAACTGCCTTATGCTGCAGTCAAATAAAAAAGCATTCGCTCCGAAACATTCACCACTGTCGTAACCTTACTAAAAATGTAAACAAACAATCTCATTTATACCAACAGTCTTCCTCACCACAAACGATCGTTACACTAACTACTTTCGCTCGCTAACACAATATCTCTCTCTCTCTCTCTCTCTCTCTCTCTCTCTCTCTCTCTCTCTCTCTCTCTCTCTCTCTCTCTCTCTCTCTCTCACACACACAGGATTTGGCAAAACCAAAAAATAAAAATAAAGTAAAAATAAATCCTCCACAACTGTGGAGAATATTTAGACAGGAAAACAGATAAGACTGACAAATATATGAATTCAGGGAGTGGCTATGGTGTAAGAATTGCTCATAGAATATTAATGAAATCTCTATTGTATCAAAGAAGAAGCATATACCCATGAACAAGAGAGTTGGATCTATTTTAACAACAGAAGATGAAGAATGGCAATATTGGATGGAATACTTTAGTGAGGTCATGAATAGGAGATATGAAGGGAATAATTTGATTGATATACCTAGAGTTGAGGAAGACCTTGATGTGCCTTTAAATGAATTCAGTGTGTTTGAAATCGAAGCTATCATTAAAAACTGAAGAGATGGAAAGCCCCCTAGATATGATGTAATGACTGCTGAGATGATATTGGCCGTAAATGGAGTGACTCCCAGAATACTTACAAGATTATTTTGTAGAATGTGGCTTGATGAGACAAAACCTGATGAATGGAAATTAGGAGAGTTGGTGAAAATGGCGAAAAAGGAGATCTGACTGATTGAAATAATTATAGAAGCATTACACTTACGTCAGTTGTTATTAAGATATATAGTATAGCATGCTCAATCTAAAGAGACTAGAGGAAAAGATTGTTGAAAAGCTGAGTGATAAACAAGCAGGATTTCGAAAAGGTAGAAGTTACAGTGACCAAACTTTCATTTTAAGACTCGTGGTACAGTAATGTGTAGAATATAGATATCCACTTTTGATGGCATTTGTGGACTATGAAAAAGCCTTTAATAGAGTATACTGGCCAATTTTGTGGGGAGTCCTGCGTTATTATAGAGTTCCCTGTAAATATGTAAAATTTATTGTCTGTTCATGAGCATAGCAAGTGCAAAGTAGATGTAAATGGAGTCCTATCAAATTAATTTCTAGTGAACGGTGGATGACTCCAGGGTAATGTGTTGTCACCTACGTTGTTTATCTTCCTCGTGGATTTTGTAAATCCTCGAAAAGTTGGGGAGGGTAGAAAAGTATTGGGCTGGATTAATAACAGGAAATTAGCAGACCTAGAGTATGCTGATGACGATGTCCTTATTAGCAGAACACCACAGAACTCTCAAAACCTGCTTACCAGAATGCACAGAATATCGCAAGATGTTGGGCTCAAAGTAAATAGAAGAAAGACAGAGATGATGAGAACCGAACATGCAATGGAAGATGAAATATCATTGGAAGAAGAAAGGATAAATGAGGTGGAATTCTTCAAATATTTAGGATCTGTGATCCCTAATACAGGATCTTTAGAATTTAGAGTTAAATGAAAGATTGAAAAAAATTCAATCAGACAATGGCTAGGTTAAGTAAAATTTGGAAATCAAATCGCCTGAAGTTACTTATAAAATTCAGGCTATATATCAGTTTATCTAGATCGGTGTTACTATATGGACATGAGTCGTGGTATGACGATGAAACAACATCCTACAGATTTTGTAGATTTGAGAACAAAGCCCTCAGAATATTATTGGGAGTTGAAGGGCAGAACAGGATTAGAAATGAAACTATAAGAGATATTACCTGAGTGCCTCATGGTGAGGGGTAGATGGAGGTGGCTTGGGCATGCTCTTTGCACTTCCCAAGAGAGATTAGTTCACCAAATTTTCAACTGGACTCCACAAGGTACAAGGAGAGTTGGAAGAGCCAGGATCTGCCTGAATTAAGGTTCCTCCCACACTAAGGCTTACATATTGCATATTTTGATTTTTCTGAAATAAAAATGTACATGTTTACATCCTTGAATGGTTTACATTCAGATTATTTCTTTATATTACACAATTTTTTTTTTTTTTTGTATTTTGAAGTAGAATACACATTTAGTAATTTCATTTAACCTCCCCCCCTCCTCCCCCCCCCCCCCCTCTCTCTCTCTCTCTCTCTCTCTCTCTCTCCTCTCTCTCTCTCTCTCTCTCTCTCTCTCTCTCTCTCTCTCTCTCTCTCTGATGAAATTCTATGTGTTCAATGTTAGGTGTAGGAAAAAGTATCTTATAAAGCCTATTGACTTTTCGGTTAAATATACACGTCCCGTATAGAAAAGATTTTAAGATTCCCCTCTTTCTCTCTCTATTTTCATTACTTTCGTTCGATGTATTACCCTAAAAGACATCGTTACATCAGCTTATATACTAAAATTTTAGAAACCAAATATTTTTTCCATAGCCGATTTGTAAGAATTTTCTTCTGATCTGACAAAAGAAAGAAAATTCCTTTCTTCTCTGGGCCTTTTGTAAATCATTGCTTTGTCAGATACAGGGGTATTTTCAATTAGACAAACGAAGGAAGAGTTGTTGGCAGCTTGGGATGATCTGATTTTGGACGGTGGTGACGGACAGTAGGACCTTGGGAAGGGCAAAGGAAAGAGGCGCTGCGTGGGAATTTTAGTTTATGGATGACGATGAAGAATTTCTTATTGAACCATGACTCTTTACTCTGTGGATTTTGTAACGTTTCGAGGTACAAATTCAACCATTTTTTTTTATAAAGCGAAGGAAACCGTTGAGATACGCAAGCGTTCTGGAGTAAGAAATTGAACATTGTGAAATGTTTATGGATTAAACTTGTTATATAATACGTGTCTACGCATTGCACTGCAATTCAACTTGAAGAGTGAAGTATAGATAGGAGAGAAAGTAAAAATAAATTGAACTCAATATTATTGGAAGACAACAGTGTTTACATATTGGTGGGTAGTTATTAACTTTAACCTATGTTCTTGATGTTACAAATTTGGAGCACCGCGTTTTTATTATTATTGTTTTCTTGAATAGTTTTGTAAACTTCTTCCTTAAATCAACAAAAATGTCTTGGTTATCGTATAATAAAATTAAACACTTGATTTTAAACATTGTAATAGTACACTGGTAAAATTTTCGTTTTTGTTTGGATATCTTATAAACAAAGTGATTCAGAAGGTCAAGATCAACTAAAGGTTTCTTAACAAAAAAAAAAAAAAAAAAAAAAAAAAAAAAAAAAAAAAAAAAAAAAAAAAAAAAACACCTTCAGGTGAACTTCAGTTACATAATTATGTATTATTTTTATTTCAATACTTGCAGACGTTTAACATTTTTTACACTGGTGACTACACATTCCCCTAAATTCCAGACTAAAGAAATAATTTCCAACTAAAATATCATGATTGTTGTTGATTTTTTTTAACTCTAATGACCTTCTTTTTCCAGAAGGTGACTTACGTTGTTATTTATTTGCTTTGAATTATGTTTCTGTGACTGCTGAATTGCGATGGTGTTTAATGCAATGGAAATAAATAATCTGTCAAGGTCTATTATTTTTGCTCAGAGTGAATGCTCCCATAACTTATGTTCATATTAAGGATATATATATAATACATGTTGATGAAATATCAGAGAGAATAGTAAGTGGAACATTATTAGTCATTTTTTTCATGAAAAGGGAGAGAGAAATGACAAAAGAAAGGAAATTGAAAAAGAAACCAGTTATGAAATGTACCAAATCAAAGTATTAAGACGTGAAAAATAGAAATTGATTATCAGCTTGTGAATTCGATCTGAATAACTTCTGCTAAAATCTCAAAGGGGTATTTACATTATAAATGCTACCTGTCTTACCTATGAATAATAAAACTATTGTTTCAGGACATGTTCGAAAAAAAAAGCAAAGAAATTACGTTGAGACAAAAATATATAAAAGTATTTTCAGAAAGGTGTAATAAAACTACCCACGGGTGAGCGAGAAGGAAGACCCCAAATCTAATAAGAGTAAAAAAGTGTGGCCGCGTAAGGGGAACATGATTAAAATGTCTGGAATTAGGAGGAACTTGTCATAATGGAGAGTCTTTCGAAGAGGAGACTAATGAAAGAAGACTCGACTTTTCTCGCAGCTAAGTGAATGGACCATTTTAATTTCAGGGCGACGATCCATTGAGATCGTGTTCAAGTCGAGCACGTTAAGGAGGGAAATGCAAGAAAATGTCAATACTTTTTCACCAGGGAAAATTCTTACCATTGTTCCTTCTGTTGCTGCTCCATCGGGCCTCCTCGTATTAATTTTCTTTCAGAATGGGGCATAAGGCTTCCTTTATCTCGTCTCATCTGCACCACCTTTCATGATATCAGGGACTTGCACTTGAGAAAAGACGTGCTTCATTCTTGAATGGTAGATTTCTCATGCCATTTGGTAAACTTGGCTCTCTAAATTGCATTTGTGTTATTCGTCCGTTGTAAACCCATCCCACACTAAAGAAATATGAGAAACAAAGCTACCTCAGCATTGGGGGGGGGGGGGTGATTGGCAGCCGGTTGGGGTGGTTCTTTATTTTATTGAGTTCTCCTAAAATTGGTGTTGTCGTTTAAACCTAGTTAGCTGAGAAACGTTCATTAAAAAAAAATTCTCGTTCCAACTCAGAATAAATAGTAGAACTAAATTTGTATAATCGACAATAAGCAACACCCACCTACCTATTATAAAGAGCCGAATTATTTATCTTAATTAGATCGGAGGTGCCCACTGAATTTTAATAGGTTCAAGCAGTCTCAATTGACAATAAAACGAAGAAAAAGAGGCTACGCCATGATTGAGTGGTTGCAAACAAATGTGTGACATCGTAGGAAAAACATGAAGACTGCGTCTTGATTGTAATTATTATTATCATTGTTTTTGTTGTTATTTTTATCATTATCATTATAATTATTATTATTATTATTATTATTATTATTATTATTATTATTATTATTATTATTATTATTAATATTATTATTATGACGAAGGGCCATCACATTTACATAGGACAAACAAAAATATCAACTGGCCAGAAACAAGTGAATCCCATTCGTTACATGGTTTTGGATAACATCTTTGCTTTTTCAACTTGTAAGACCAGGGACAGCGGTGCATGGTTCTATGCATCTTATTTTAACTGATACTATACAGAAGCGAAGCTGTCTCTAAGATAGATATCACAAATTTATTACATCAGAAGCAATTTTAATTTTCGAAGCAACTTTTGAGCACTTTCCAGGCCGATACAGGCTGGTACTACCATGACTAGTGAACCATGGATGATTTGATACAAGAGTTCACTTGAATTTACGTCCTAAAATTGTGGCAAATTGTGACCTATGCCTCTTATATCCCTAAACTCAAAGTCATCCTTCCTGTTCCCCCCGTTTAGTAGCAATGCTGAAGCCATCTGTGTTGTAGAGTAGTATTTGGAGGACTCTGCAACAATCCCCTCGTGTTCGGGGATGGTAATACTTGAACACATGAGTCCCAAATGCAATGATAGGTTGAAGAGATGATGTTTGAAATTAATGCAATAACAGCCTCCTATGAGTCTATTTTATGAGGCCTATAAAATATTTGATAGCAATTCTATTACCTTTTTGTTACGGGTGTCGCTATTATATAATCATTCTTTCCATTTTTTTTAACACAATTGGCCTGTAACAAGTTGCCAAACGGCCTCTCATTGGTATAATAGACAGCATATAGACCTGTGTATAGGCAGGATGAATTACACCGTAGTGGTAGATAAAAGATTGATGTGAAAATATACATGGTTGATATTTTAGATGAGCGTTATTTATGGTTGGGTAATAAGAACGGTCTAATTACCTCCCTAAACGAAGTTAGAAGGAGGTTATGTTTTCGCCCTTGTTTGTGTGTGTTTGTTTGTGAACAGCTTCCAGTACACAATTTTAATCGTAGAGTAATGAAACTTGTAGGAATTAACTGTTATGTTAAATACTGGAAATTATTAAATTTGTAAGCATCAAGCATCAAGTTCCAGTAACAGCATTTTCATTTCACGGGACCGAAAAGCTAAACTGATTAGTTTCGCCTCAGGAAAACAGGAATGAGGAAAAACGAGTTCTAATTAGCCTGCTTACTGTCAAACTCATCAGCCAAAAGGATTTCCTTTGGACAGTGAGTAACAGAGCCACCTCGTTTAAGTAGAGGAGGAATTTACCAAAAATTGTGTTTTTTTTCTGGTCAAATTGTATTCCTTTTCAGTTGAAGCATAAACTCTCTAAGCTACAATTCTTATCCTAGTATATTTATTTCTTGTCAAATCTGATATGTTACCCTTCTAAAAAGGATAAGCTTCCTATTTTTCCAGTTAAGCGTGTCTACAATCATCATTGAACCTTGGTTTATCCTGAACTCAGTATTTTAACACACGCGAGGGGATATGACTCAGTTATGTTGACCAGATTTTCATTTAAGAGAATTACAGGTTCAGCCTTTTTATACCATTTCAGATGCAAAACATCGCTCAAAGTGCCATTCCAGTCTGGCTGAGATTTTTTTATACATCTTCAATGAGTATGACATATCAGAGACAGGTTGTTCGATCTAAATTACTAACCAAAGCAAAACATGGTAAGACGTCTCAACTGGAGGACTACCCTTACTTGTTGTATCACCAGGTTCAAGCAGTTACCAGACCTATTAGCAGCCTCACTTATGATTTGGTCACAGCCTGTTTCAGAGGCAAACTAAAGTTATTAAGCCATGTCGATCAGCAGGAGCAACAGAATTTAACCACTCCCTGTAACGAACACTGAAATCACCACGCACAAAAGAGGCCTTTTTATCATCATATAGTATCTTAGCCATAGTGATGAGAAGACAATGGAAGCCAGAATTATCCGATAAATGAAATACAAATAATAGTTGGTATGCCTGCCACAACATCTCATGGCATCCACATTCATAGCAGGACTTCTGGGAAGCAGGGTACTTGGTCCTAATATAAGCTGTCATACCCCGTGCCCTAGGAATGGTATCCCTTTTCAATATTTCCTTTGAAAATCTGGCATAAGCAGATCAAACTTGCTTTAAATGTTTCGTTGTTGAGGAGACTAGACGATTCTGGTTTCATATTTCATCTGTTTTTTTTTTATTTTTTATTTATTTCTTACTCTCGGAAATTGACTCATTCATTGTTTCTTATATACCTAATTCTTTACTGGTCATTTTTATTTTCCTAACCGGACACTTGGACTGTTCGCATTCTGCTTTTCCACCCAGGGTTTCAGCCTGCCTTGTTTAAATAATAATAATTTTGAAAATGTAAAAATAGGTATTTACATTCATTGTATAATATGCTGAAACAATTTTGACAGTTTAATAATGATTTAAGCGAGACACTGGTTTTTGCCGTCTAGAAAACCATTTCTTAATATTTTCTTGAGAAAATAATTCTCTATTTAAGACTTCAAGGATATGTTTATTTTTTTTTTTTTAGTTTTGAATTTTATTCATTTATAGCTCCTCACATGTTTTTTTTTTTTTATTCATAAAGTCTCGTATTAGTTTTGAAATAAAGTCTAGTGTATAATAACAAAGTAATTTTTCCTATTAGAACAGGACGATTATGTATAGGAGTAGGCATCTAATACTAATGCAGTCAATTTATCTTGATGCTAGGGGAATGATTGGTATTAACATTGCATCTGGGAAGACTTCCATACTAGAGAATTAAGGGTACTTAGTTACAAATGTCGAATATATTGTGTGCTTAAGATCTTAACATTAAATATGTAATTATCTTGGCGAATGTTTCTGTAATTATTTCGTAGATTCTCTTAGGTAGAATATAGAGCTTTATTCGTTCACGAAAACAAAATAATTTAATTAATGATATAAGTAAGAAAATTTGTGCAATAATATGCTTATGGAAAGTTCAATTAGAATTTTAATGTTGATATTTTTTTGTCTTCAAAAACCAATATAGTGGGTGATTTTTGGTAGAATATACTAGCATTCTAGAACGCCCTCGACATTTTATGGCGTTCAGTCCCTCACTATATTGCGTATACTGCACATTTCATTAAAAGTTTAAAAACTTCATTGAAAAAAATGGCAGGTCTTGCGGCGAGCTCTTCGATATTAAGCCAATCTTTTCTCCTGGGAAAAATCTTGAAGTACTATCATATGCATTAGTTTGGTAAACATCAAGGGTCATCTCTCTCTCTCTCTCTCTCTCTCTCTCTCTCTCTCTCTCTCTCTCTCTCTCTCATTTACAATTGTATAACGTTTCCTTTCATATTATTGTTTTTGTTCATGTTCCCTTTTATTTTATTTCATATAACTTCTGGATCTTAGCTCTCGTCTCAAAGCTTGGAGCTCGTCACCGAACCTCGCGCTTACGGAGAAAAGTAAATTAAGTAACGGGATTTTCATGGAATTGTAATTTACCTTCCAGTTGACTGAGTTTAGAGTATTACTATTCGTGTCTTAAAAAATTCCGTTTTAGTTCGATGAAGTGTAATATGATTCCCAGAAATTTGGAATTTATTTCCCTATTACGTGTTTTATTACTCATGGCAGATATACATTCGATAGCAGTTAATCTACAGTCCTTCAGCGATTTTAATTCTTTAACAAATAGAAAAATATTGATGTCGAATTTCATTTAATAACTGAGACTTAATTTTGAAATTTGAAGAGCTGAAAGAACCACTATATATATATATATATATATATATATGTGTGTGTGTGTGTGTGTGTGTGTATATATACTGTATGTGTATACATGTATATATATACATACATATATATATATATATATATATATATATATATATATATATATATATATATATTTATATATATGTGTGTGTCTGTTATTGCTATGAAAGGGAGTGAAAGGAAAATCGAAGTGACATCGACGTACTGACGATGATAGTCCGGCGATGTCAGTAAGAATATGAAAGTTCCAATTCCAGTCAACCTTTTACCTTTTCCTTTCTTAGCTATAATTCATATCCTATGCTTATAACGCGTTCCTATGCTTATAACGCGTCGGCTTTCGTGATTTCTACATACGCGCACACGTACACACACATTGCACACACACACACACACACGCTATATATATATATATATATATATATATATATATATATATATATATATATGAGTGTGTGTAAATTATATTTAAATTATGATAAGTAGCAGAGCATAGGTGATCCATTGGACTGCCAAAGTTAGGGCCAAGCGATGTATTACGAAACCACGTACCCCTAATGGTCACTTGCACTTAGCAATTATAGTTCTGTATAAATATTCCTTATATTCTTACGTGGATTTTTAAATTTATAAGATTATGTAACGACCTTTTATTTAGAATATGTGAGATGTTTCCAAAGTGGCTTTGAACACTGTAATGAGGTCTCTTTTTCTGGAACACGTGATTTCATTATCCTGACATGATTTGACGTTTTAATCCTGCCTAAGTACATGGAAAATTTTCCTTTTTATGCAATTAATGTGAGGCATGATTCATATTCAACTTTCAAAAATCAGTACTATTTAAACCTCGTAAGAAATTCAATCAATGCATTAATTTGATTTTTGTTTCAAATCTTGGATATTCTTATTGCAATGACCATTACTTACTTAATTTTAATGGATATGTAAAAGTATTATAATTCGAATTTACAGACATACATGCATGCGCTTGCAACACCGAGACACCAGAGTGAGTGCTCCTCTTGATCTAAAATGTGAATTAGATACCAAGTGTTTAGATAAAAGCCGTTTAGTTCCCTGTTAGATTACCTGACATTTTTTTTTTACCACAGGGGGGGTTCTTGGGAGTCTTGTAAAACCATTGTGAAAATAAGTGTCCAGTAGGGCTATCAGCCTTAATTTAAAAGACGTGTTGTAAACAAAAGTCGAAACCATTTTAAAGATATTCATCGTTTATATCAGCCTCATCCCAAATGACTTGCTCTTAACAGGAGTCGTAACCATTTTGAAGTTTTTTTAAAGGTTATTGGGGGTGATGAACCGCATCTCAAAAGATTGGCTGTAAAGAGGAATCGTAACCATTTTAAAAAGTCTTTGGGGGGTGATAAGCCTCATCCCAAATGACTTACTGTAGCAGGTGTCGCACTGTCTTTAAAAAAGGGCCATTTGTGTTATCATTCTCATACCAAAACAATTTGTTAACATAAGTTGTAGATATATTGAAAAAAAAAGGTTTATTGGGGGATAAACTCCATCCATAAAAATTTACTGTAAACAGAAGTAATAGTCACCTCAAAAAAAGCCATTAAGGTGATCAGTCTCATCTCAAAAACTTTGTTTTAACATTAGTCATAATCATCAAAGAAAAACTCAGTGGTATGATTAGCTCCTTCCCAAAAGCCTTGTTGTAAACAGGAGACATAGCAATCTTAAAAAGAAAAGGTAATTTTGGGTGATCAGCCTCATCCCAAAAAGCGTACGGTATTTTGGTAATCAGATTCATACCATAAGACATTCTGTAAGCAGCAGCAGTATTTTACACACACACACACACACACACACACACAAACACACATATATATATACTTACGTATATATATATACATATATATATGTATGTATATATATATATATGTATGTATATATATATATATATATATATATATATATATATATATATATATATATATATATATATATATATATATATATACAGCATATGACCTAAAGTCAGCGTAATTTTTTTTCTTATTTCTATTGTGTTTGAATAGGATGATTAAACTTTAAATAATTTTTTTTAGTTAAAAAAATGCCTATTATTCCATAGCAAATATGTTTAGATAATGCTCAATTCCAGATTGGTTTTATGTATGAGCTGATCAGAAAAGAAAAAAAAATATCCTTTAACATGAATCCTTTTTCTATAATGATATCAACCCATTCCAAGAAAGTATCAAGGAAATGGTAAGAACTAAATTTAGATATAATTCATATAACGTCTTGTGATCACTGATTTATCATCCAGATGGGATTGTCTTTCAAATATAAGATCTTTTCCAAATTCCCAGATCACGGTCTCCCCAATAAGCGATAAATAAACAGCACAGTTTTCCCCTTTAACCTTGCTTTCCATTCAAAATTTTCCTTTTCAATAATGTTTGGCGTATTTCCTTTCACACTTCATCTTTAAAGACAACAGTGTGCTGCTCAGTTTCCCACTCCTACGCTTATCGTGATATTACTCCTTGTAACTTTCATCGTATTCTATATCCATCAGTACTCCGGTTCGTTCCGTTAGGCGAATGTATTCTTTTGTTTGAACGTTTTATTTCTATTGATCCTTTTGGGTCACGATGATTGAATGTAATGGGTAAAGGCAAGGGGTTAATTGCCTTACGTACGTAAAAGGTGGATCGATATCGTTTATTTATAAACATTGAGTACTTATATCTTTCCT
Organism: Palaemon carinicauda; assembly: GCF_036898095.1. Taxonomy (NCBI): domain Eukaryota; kingdom Metazoa; phylum Arthropoda; class Malacostraca; order Decapoda; family Palaemonidae; genus Palaemon; species Palaemon carinicauda. The sequence goes on from NC_090764.1 coordinate 30,375,644, forward strand.
TTTAGGTTCCGATTAATTCAGTTTTGTGTGAAAACTGAAAAGACGTAGACATTCTCTCTCTCTCTCTCTCTCTCTCTCTCTCTCTCTCTCTCTCTCTCTCTCTCTCTCTCTCTCTCTCTCTCTCTCTCTGTTGGAGTCCCGAGTGAGTGCATAAATGTTGTTGCAAGCATTTGAGTTGCCATTAAAATAAGTTGTTCATGCATCCAAACTTTCTTTACTTGTTATTGCTCATTTTGAGTTCATTCATATGCATTGATACTGTTTGGCATATTATTCGCTTGGGTTCAACTTGTTCTTCGTATAACATAACCTTCCTAGCACTGTATAAATTGTTGCAGTCTGTATTTTATTCTTTGCACCAACGGAACGCAGCCAAAATTTCATTGTTGTGTTTCACTGTTCATTTCAAGTAGGATGACATCATATAAAGAGAATAGTCCAGATAAATGTTAATATGTCTTCTAATTTCTATATCTGTAAAGGGAAAGCCACTCTTTAATTTAAATTTACAATGCACCCTTAACCTTTTCGTATTATTTGCTGAACCCTAAATTCTTCATAGAATGTGGTGAGTTGTATGTGTATATTATAGACTAAATAAAGGTCCTGAATTTCTCTCAGGCCCTATCGATTTTAAGAGGAAACCGTTGAATGGTTGTTAAAAGAGGAATATGTCAAGAATTTCCGTAAAAATCATGCGTTGGTATGCTTCTATTGTTTTTAAAGTAAAATAGTGTGGTTAAACACCATTAAAAGGTTACCCAGTGTATTGAACTCGTTTAACACACATCAGCGCTGACACACGAGTTTTGTCCATTCATTTTTTATAATCTTCGAAAAGGACTGCTCTTAACTACACCAACATTACCATTTAGGGCGCTCCCGTTAATATTTGTTTCAAGGTGTTACTGTTTTGTTTTCTTTTAATACTCTGTGCTTGTCGGTGAACGTAACACGTGCGGGATTGGTTTATCGTTTATTGATAAGAAAATTTAGAAACGTGAATGTAAAATGAAAAACAATATCACAATATATCGGTAAAATCCTTGGAATTTTCATTATTGTAAATAGTTTGGATTTTGAGTTCTCGGAATAAAGCTCTTTGTATACATTGATGCAACTTCCTACAACAAACTTTTAAGTAAAAAATGAGGAACTCGGTATTTTTCAGATATAAATACTCTCTCTCTCTCTCTCTCTCTCTCTCTCTCTCTCTCTCTCTCTCTCTCTCTCAGTTATTATACTTTCGTTTATAAATGTTATTTGCTACATTTTAAAACGATTAATTTATTAGAAATGCTATGTTTTGAAATAAATATGTCTAACTTTAAAAACATTTATCATGTTTGAAGTGTGGCTTAAATTATTTCTAAATCATTTTCTAAATCCAAGGAAGCAATTACTTTGGCCTTATGAAAAGGTAACGCACACCAGCTGTAAAGGATATATATATATATATATATATATATATATATATATATATATATATATATATATATATATATATATATATATATATATGTGTGTGTGTGTGTGTGTGTGTGTTTGTGTGTGTGTTTGTGTGTGTGTATATGTATAACGTGATGAACGCCGTGCCGTATCTAAGAATCTTGGGTATCAAAAATTCAGTTATATATATTTGTATATTTTAAAAACACACGATCTTTCGCACCTTTTTTAAAGGACCTCTCCAACTGAATTGAGGATCTCTTATCGTGGTGAAAGGGTTTGTGTATCAAGATGGTCATCAAAGCTGTACTAACCAGGGCGGCCGATACTAGGTTGGTTTGCTGTGATCGATCAAACATAAGTGTTCTACCATCACTAATCTGCATTGGCAGCATGATGATAAAAACAGACGAAACCCTAGACATGAATAAAGACATGTCTGAGGCTTTTGTCTTACGGTGGACTAGAAACGACTGCTTATTGTTGTATGTATGTATATATATATATATATATATATATATATATATATATATATATATATATATATATATATATATATATATATATATATATATATATATATATATTTTGTTTCACTTTCTGAAGTGCTGATGAATCCCCGTCACAAAAAACTTCCAAAACATTATCTATAGTACTTGATGCACCTTTATTCCTACACAAGGTCCTTTTCCGCAAAATTTCGCCGCCAGAGAATATGGAATTCAGATTCTGCGAAGGAAAGGGTGAATTTGGCAGAACTTTTGTAATAAAGAAAATATATATGCAGAGTGGAAGATCTGTAAATTTTATAAGAATTTTGCAGCATGAGCCAATAAGAAATTTGTGCAAAACACAGATGTTTTAGTATCACACCCCTACTTGTTGCCTATATTTTATCTAGATACAAATTTTGGCCTTGATTATGTAATAAACCAATTTCTAACAAGAGGAAAAAAAAAAAGATTATGAGTGACATGTATATGAAACTGTATTGTAGATAGATTTTGATATGTCTTGATTTAGGATTACCAGTACTCCTTTCCCCTCTTACTGCTAACATTAATTAGATTACTTTGTGCTGTTTCATCTCAACTTATTGGAAATATCTTTAGCTTCACATAGGTCGGTCCTCTTGATGAAATATGAACAAACAAAAGCTACTAGGTTTATATAATTCGTTTTAATTTCTTTTATTTACTTTGCATTGGAAAATTGGAAAATCATGTTTTATCTGTAATTTGCATACGACAGTTTATACAGTTAAATCTAAATTGCGTTTTAATAATGAATGATATAAATTTTCTATGCATAATTACTATAAAATTCTTTCCCTTTAGCTCAGATGACGACGTTTATTCATTTTGAATTCTCTACTGGGTCTGCATTTTTTATGGTCTTAGCTGGTCTTCTTCATGATATTCATTATATGTATGGTGTGGAGAGTAGCCTATTTGAAATTTTACCAATAAAGTTGATCCGAAAAAATATGCATGATCAAAAACAATCTTTTATAATAAATATTAGCATGATCATGGAAGTTGGTCGAATTGTGCGTTTCAACTAATCGATCTATCGTCACATAAATATGCGAGAAAATTAAACAATAGATAAACGTTTCTTTCTTTTGTATATTGATTTATTTTGAAAGAAAACTGACAAGCAAATGAGGCGAGTAGAATGACTGATGTTATCAAAACAGGCAACCATTCTTTATAAAGATAAGATGGTTTAATGAGGCCATTAGCGTTGAGGTCAAGGCATATAATGGTATTTAAAGATGCTAGATTTGTTTTCTTCAAAAGACTAGTTATATGTAAGAGGGAAGGAAACTATTCAGACATTTTATAGTTATATGTAAGAGGGAAGGAAACTATTCAGACATTTTACAAAAGTTTCCATCAAACCGGTGATATCAATATTATAGCTGTAGTATTTATACATTTTGTTACGGCTATGTAGAACAAAAAATACAGTATAATTATGATATTTCATTGACTTGCTAACAATATTTTCAACATCCTTTTTAAGCTTAATGGTTCAGTCCATCATCATATGTTTGCATGGAAATATTTCAATGATTGTTGCTCTCAGTTATATGGATAGAAAATAGACGTAGAAATATGTATGCTTGTCAAGGAAGTGTGCTATTTGAACACGCAATTATTTTTTATTTACTGTAAGATGGCTTCACATATTCAAGTATCGAGGCAATGGAAATACATCCTATTTAACAAGAACATTTGCAAATACTTTACATTCCTGGTAATCCTTATTTCTTTAATTGTGATATAAGATCTTTTTGTTAATCATTAGTCTATATCTGACATTCCTCATCATTGAGAGTAAATGAATAATTCTCGTTAGAATAGTATAAGCAAATCTTCATTGAAAGGATGGAAAAATAACTCGCAATAACAATGTACGTTATATTCAATAAATTGATGTGGAATATATGTGACCTGATGATATTTTTCTTTCTATTATTATTTAAATAGTTGTTTTTGGTTTTTGTTTTTGCACACAGTGTTTAAGGTGTTATTGGATGTTCCTTATTAATTTTGGCTGTGATTATGATTATACATCATTCGCAGAAAATGTACGTTAGGTATATCATTGATGTTTTATTGAAAAAAATATGATTTCTTTTACAGTATTTTATTACCGTAGAGCCTATTGGATATTCTGATCATACAAAATTAGAAATTAGTCAGAATCCTTACGATATTCTCCGTGCCCGTTTCTGATGCCATGTCCTAATGGATTAGTAAAGGAATATAATTTTTCTTTACACGATCATACTTTGCTTTATCGATTATTTTTTAACAATGGCAATCAATAGCAATTTGCTCTTAAACGGAGCTTTTTCATCATTTACTTTTAATATATTGCTTTTAAACGTACATTTTGTACAACGTGAATGTTACCTTTTATACATAAAGGTTTATGTGTGCTCAGGAAAAGGACACGTGATACATGTAATCTTTCATTCATTGTTTTTCCTGCTAGTTTATAAGATTACTGTTCATCTGAACAAAGGAAAGGGGTTTGATCAAATAGTGAGTAAAAAGTACTCGTAATTTCCTTTTCGTAGGGATGGAGAATTTGTCTATTGCTTGATAGTTCGTGAGATGTCAATTAAGCTGCAAATTACTAGAACTCGCTAAACGCCATCCTCAATTGAAGAAGAATTCTAGTCTAGAACTCTCTTCATTCCATGTTCAATTGAAAAAGAATTTGTTAGAGTTGACAAAGAGAATGTAGCAGGCTCTTATAGAACGAATATTAGTGAACTATTATTTGAGATTTACTGTCATGCTTGAATAGGATTTTGCTTCACAATAAGAAATAATACGTCTAAAGGATTTTATTACCATTGGTCAAGACACAATAATCTTGATTGGTCAGTTGTATATTCTTTTCTGTTTTGGATAATATCTGTCAAATATTACTGCATTGGATTTTCTTTTGAGTTGTAATGCTACAGCGGACATATTCCATGCAACACAATGACGAACCTCATTATGTGGGACTGCTAAGCATCTGTGATTTTAGGTACATTCTATTTATGGTAAAAAAAAACTTATTTCTAATGTACGCAGTGCAAAAGTATGCTAATATATTGATCTGTTATATATATATATATATATATATATATATATATATATATATATATATATATATATATATATATATATATATATATATATATATATCATCATCATCATCATCATCTCGTCCTACGCCTATTGATGCAAAGGGCCTCGGTTAGATTTCGCCAGTCCTCTCTATCTTGTGTTTTAAATCAATACTTCACCATTTATCCTTTCCTATTTCACGCTTCATAGTCCTCAGCCATGTAGGCCTGGGTCTTCTAACTCATCTAGTTCCTTGTGGAGTCCAGTTGAAAGTTTGGTAAACTAATCTCTCTTGGAGAGTGCGAAGTGCATGACCAAACCATCTTTATCTACCCCTCACCATGATTTCTCCACATATGGCAATAGATTAATCTCTTATAGTTTCATTTATAATCCTGTCCTGCCATTTAGCTCCTAATATTCTTCCGAGGGCTTTTTCTCAAATCTACAAAATTTGTTGGATATTGTTTCATTGTCATACCACGACTCATGTCCATACAGTAACACCGATCTCACTAAAGTGATATATAGCCTGATTTTTATATGTAATTTCAGGCCATTTGTCTAATTTTCTTTTTTCAACCTTTCATTAAATTAAAATTCTAAAGATCCTGTATTAGAGATCATAGTTCCTAAATGTTCAAGTTTTTGTACCTCATTAATCCTTTCTCCTTACAGTGATAGTTCATCTTCCTTTTCATATTCCGTTCTTATCATTTGTCTTTCTTCTATTTATCTTGAGCCCAACCTCATGTGATAATTCATGCATTCTGGTAAGTATCCTTTGCAAGTCCTGTGGTGTTCTGCAAATAAGGAAAGCGTCATCAACATACTCTAGGATCTAGTGTATGCTTGTGTTTATATATATACCCAGAGTCTAGGTATATATATATATATATATATATATATATATATATATATATATATATATATATATTTATATATATATATATATATATATATATATATATATATATATATATATATATATATATATATATATATATATATATATATATATAAACACAAGCATTTTTTGATAGATCATGTATGAGCTTTTTTTTTTTACAGCAAACTTGCTGATATCAACCTATTCATAGAGAGAGAGAAAAAGTTCATCGGACGGTTTTACTACACGTGTTTCATACACGCTCATACACTGTAATCCTATTTTTTTTTTCATCTTTCGTTCTCTCCAGCTCTGATAATAGGAAAACTGTTTAAGCTTGCTATTGCATGTTTCATTTTGTTTGAATTTTTGTAACATGGCTATTCTTAACTGTTTGTATATAGCTCTTTAGGTTTTGAATAAACATCACTTGCATTCATCTCTCTAATCATTATTCTTCTCATATCCCTTTGAGTTGGAGCTAGATTGTGTTCTAAGGCATTAGTAAGGCTCCGAATTTCTGATACTGGTAATACTAGCAGGACCATCTGATTATATACTTTTCTTTTTAAAGTAAGTGACATTGTACATTTCCTGATCTCATTTTGTTCACCAAAAGCTCTCCATCCCATGCTTATTCTTTTTTAATTTCGGTCTCATGTATATTCATTAACAATCTCAAGAGGTTTGTCAATAACCCTTAATTCTTGTCTCTGCATTTTGATTTTTACTCATGTTTAGTCCTATATTTCTACTTTCTCTATTCAAATATTCAATCATCTTTTGCATTTCCTCATTATCCTTTGGGTTTACTCAGAAATTCAGAAAGTGTTTCATGTGTGTATATTATAAATGAGTGATATCGATAGAGACTTTGGATATTGTATAAAATAAATAATGTAGGCTCGATTTGAATGAATAGCGCTAAATCAACGATTTTTGTGAGATAACTTGTGTCTGCATGATCCCTTTTGTTCCTACATTCTTTTACTATTTTAGTGTGAACCCTTGTGACTATTGTCAACCCCCTAATTCATACCGATAATGTAAATCCTGGTAAATCATATAGTTGTTTCTGAAGAAAGGCTTAAAAGTGGAACGGTTTTAGTTTAATTCTTTGAATTTAAGTTAAACCCAATAAATCGTTTTTCAAATATATTTCGGGCAGAAAAGACGAGAAAAAGAGAGAAAATAAAAAAAAAGATAAGAGTTTGGTGCCATTACTTACTGCTAGGAGCTTCAAACTGCTTTAATGAGAATTCTTTTTCTCCCGCGGGGTTAATTTAAATCACCGTTTAAGCCGAACCTGTCTCTAAAATCTGTCGTCATGACTCTCATTACCTCAATTTCAGCCACATCTCATTTTTGCAGTCTTTCGACCCTAGACATCTCCTTGACCTGCCTGTCCTTTTGAGTTCCTCAGTAAAAATCAGAGTTTTCATTTCGAGGTTTTAGGTGGACTTTTATATTCGAATCTCGGATCCCTAAAGAAATTCCTTTTGACAAATCTCGTTAATCATCGTCAGGCCTTCACTAAACAGATGGCTGATGCGCGATAATGGGTTTTAATTTCATTTCTAAAAATTAGATTTTTCTTCCCGGGAGCGTTTCTGGCTTGATTCATTTAAGCTGGGATTAAATGATGATGAGTTAATTAAAATTGTTTGCCTTTCATTGCAAATTGCTTTTTTCTTCATCGCTGTAATTAAGAGCTGTATTTTAAAGATATGCTGTGGAAGGTATGTGGTTGCTGCTACAGTAGTTAGACAAAAGTATGTTTTTCTTTTGTATTATGATCTTTTTCCATCGCTATAATAATTATTGATATTTTGAACGTTAGTACTGTACTCAAGGAAAATTTAATGTATTAGGTTTTCTGATGAGTTGAAGCTATTATAATTCGAATTTTATACAGTGTAGCTCAATGAGTCGAGTCTTCATAATATAATCATAATTCCTTGTGCAATATTTTCATACAAAATGGTAAACAAATTGCTTATGTACCATCCTGTTTGTTTTTCTTTGGCGAAAGGTTTTGAAGAAAATTTCATAGCAAATTGATTAAATATTGTTCTCTTATTTTAGTGTCTAATAAAAAGTAGTGCAAATATTTAGTGAAGTTATGTAACCATAGAATATTTTCAGGTGAGGGTATCAGTTGTGCGAGAGACCTAAAAAAATCTAGATCTCACGAAACTTGATATTAGAGTTATATGAATTGCTAAAAGAAACTTGCAAATTATTTCAGGCTTATTTGAATTTTTTTCATCCTGTAAAGTAAAAGAGCTCTTTTATCATTTCACCATAGTGACAATGGGTTTATTTGTTCCTATTAATAATTTATATGAATTTATAACATTTACATATGAGAGGCAATAAATTCTTACCTTTCGTGATGTTGTATTGAGCCGGTAGTACAGACTTTCGTCTTGTAACCAAAAGATATTCGAATTTCAGTTGGGAAGATTTTTTTTTTTTTCATTAATTCAATTTCAGATATCAAGGTTTGAGCGGGAATTGATTCAAGAACATTGAGAATATTCTTATTTTTATTGACCACACAGAATTAGTGAATGTGATTAGTGTACGCATGTACAGTATTTAAGTATCAAAACTTTTCATCGCTTTAGTTAAAGCAGTTACTGAAAATCAGCCTGAACTTGACATTCTTATGTATGCATGCCGCGAAATAAGCATTGCACTTGGTCTTCTAACCAACACAGGATGGGATTCCATGTATAAAAAAGATTTTCCCTTGATTTTCTTTGAGATTTGAAAATTTTCATCAATGAAAGTGCTAAAACCTATTAGGAAATAGAGAAAAGGGCCAGACAGAACATAAATAGATATTATAGAAAAGACTACATATTTCAACCAGTAAGTAGACACCACTTTACATCGCATCATTTGGTAAAGTTGGATATTTTCGAGCGCTTGAAGAGCGCTTATACGGTTGCAAAGTCCATATTCATCTTCATTCATTATAGAGTTAAACGACTTCAATAAAACATGATGATT
>NC_090764.1:30389634-30402134 GCF_036898095.1 Palaemon carinicauda
ATGGGTTATCAGCAGCCATTGTCTGGCCCTCCCTGATCCTAGCTTTATGGAGAAGGGGATTAGGTCCTGACTATATATGTATATGGTCAGTCTCTAAGGCGTTATCCTGTCGTTGCCTCTGCCAATCATGATAATCTTTAAGCCTTTAAACCTTATATCACAAAACTAATACGCCTTGATCAGCCGTTCAATTACACTAGCATCCCCATATCACAGCACCTCGCTTTTAATTCCATTTATTCATGTATTCACTACGGATTCTCTTACATCTTCCTCCTAGTCCTCTGCTCAGAATCATTAGCATTAACTTGCACATAAAATTCCCATGATATATTAACTTTTACCGGTCTTGCAACATGCAGATCTGTGTCTCTTCTATCCTCAAACTTTAAGACCACTCCAAAAAGGTCACTCCTTTTGCTCAAGGCTGAATTCCCATCAGACAGGATCTTTTCAATAGTAGGTTTTATTTAAAATCGAATTAAGCATCACCCTTAATTTGCATGTTGTTTTCTTTCAGTGAATAATAATCCAAAAATCCATAAGTCAACTGATAATCCATAAGTCAACTGAAACATCTTTATTACTAGCATTAACATAAAAAAAAGTAAGGAATTGGATAACTTTTATAAAAGACCGAAATTCTTCCATTGCGTTAAAATCTAAATAACCCATTGTACGATGGCCGTTTTAATTTCTATACGCAAAATTCAAATACACATACATTGGGAGAAATTGTATACATTACTTTTAAAACAATTACTCAAATTGTAAGCAAACAAAGGTACGAAAATACATTTAACAATCTTTGGGTAAGAAAAAATATACGGAGAAAATGTCAAGAGTTACAAAGCAAAAATGAATAATTTTTGAGTTAGCTGCGGCTTTGACCTTCAATCAAAGGTGAGAGAGAGAGAGAGAGAGAGAGAGAGAGAGAGAGAGAGAGAGAGAGAGAGAGAGAGAGAGAGATAGAAAGAGAGAGAGACTCGAATTATAGTTCTCCAATTGATAGACTGTATATAAGAGGAAAACTATTTATTTTGCTAAATGTGATTGATATAAACACCCGGAAAATAAAATCTGCACCATTAATTTCTTCTTTCCTACCTTTAAGGAGTCGGTTGCCTGATGCACCCTCTCCCATGCCTTCTATCAAAGGCTTCCTCTTTCACCATTCTTGTATAGATAGAAAAAAAAAATGAAAAAATGGCATGGATTTCTCGGATTAAAAGTCTCCTGTGGTCGTTAATTGAAAATGAGAAAATGTTGATTGGTATGAAAAGTAACTTACGGTAAATCTTGGTGGCCTATTGTTAATGTCCCTGCCTGATCGCCGGAATTGGGATCAAGTCCTTCTCAAACTCGTTAGTTCCTTTAGTGGCTGTAACCAACCATTCTTGTGAGCTAAGGATTGGGGGTTTGGGGGAGCCTATATGTCTAGTTGCTGAGTCAGCAGCCATTGCCTTGTTCTTCCTGGTCCTATCTTGGGTGACGAAGGATTTTGGGTGCTGTGGTTAGTTTCTGGGGCGTTGTCCTGCTTTCTAGGGCAATGTCGCTGTCCCTTGTTTCTGCCATTCATGAGACCTTTAGAACTTCAAAATAAAGGGTTTTATAACATTTATTATATAAACAGTATGTATATACATACATATATATATATATATATATATATATATATATATATATATATATATATATATATATATATACACATATGTATATATATGTATATATGTATATATATGTATATATATGTATATGTATATATATATATATATATATATATATATATATATATATATATATATATATATATGTCTATAGCAGGGGTGGTTTCATAAGATTTCTTTCAAAGAAGGATTCAAAGAAAATAATTTCTTATTTAATTAGACACTAAAAGACAATACGTAGTGTGCCACAAGATACATGAGAGGAGGGACCTGTTGTACCTTTACTTATTATGAAAGAGACGATCAAGAGTCCAGTGCCCAAAGAGACATGCCAGGTGCATATGCTTCTCTCTTTGGAAAACTAAAGAAGGATGATAATCAGTTTTTTAATAATCTAAAATGTCTAAAATAACAATTGAAGAACATTGGCGCGCATGGAAAAAACTGTGATTCGACCACTTCTAAAGATATGTTGACCAAAATTTCTTTCCTCTACCCAACCAAAACTATTGGCAGGTTTTCAAGAACCATGTGTGTCTTATGTATTTTAGGGTAAAATTTGGACTACACGAAAACTTAATATGGCTACATGGAGGATGAAAATAAAGTTAAAAAATTAGAATATTCCATTATCATTTAAAAGAGGAAGAAAATATGTTGAATGTGGACTTGGAATTTTAAGTAACGAATCGAGGATTTCCCCTCGTCCCATCCACGTATCTATGAATGTTGGCAAATATTCCTCGTAACATTGTTAGAGAACGCGATGGTTTTCATTTTGAAAACACTTTAACAATAAATGGATTAAAAGAACTTGAACAGCCTATGAATATACGAGCAGATGACACCAGAAACACCTTTTCTTATTGTTTCGTGAGTGAAGTAGGAGTTTTGAGTTGGCAATATATTAAAATATGATATTGAGAAAGTATGTGAACTTTCTCTTATCTAGTATATAAGTGCCTTTATGACTAAACATGTGCATTATCTTACGTACGCAGTATTCTTAAAATGGCAATAAATGTTTAGCCATGTTTTACTTAATAAAAACGCTTGCAAAATCAAAGATAAATTGATAATAAAAAATCGCTATATTCTCGTAAATATCAAGATTCTTAAATCTTCATTCAAACCACAGCATACTTCTCTCCAACCAGATTTAACTAAATTACGACTTTTAGACTCCTCCATACTTTTATCTCATAAAACTGGATTTGTTTCGACTAAAGAAATGAGAAGATCCGTATCAATATCTTGATTCATATCCATATAATTCACGATATGTTTTCATGGTGAAAAGCAGTGACCCATTGATGCTTACCGCTTGTAAAGGCTGAAAAAAGCTGTCTGGTATGAAGACAAGCATTGAACATGATAGCCATCTACAAACGCCAATTGGAGCGGCACCGCTTTAAGACTGGGACACCGCTCATGCAAAGCGGCACCGCGACGGCCAAAAATCCACACGGCTATAAAGTGAAAGGCTCCATTAGTTTTATCAGTCAATTTGTAAGCGCGGTGCCGCTCCGCTGTCGGAGGCGGATTTAAATCACATAGTGTGAAGGGCTCTAAGAAATACGAAATTTGAGAAAATATGAAACTCTGTAACGATGAAAAGAAGATGGTTTAAACATATCATATCAAACACGAATTAAAATTTGTTACAGCGGTCTTGTTTGTAAAAGGAAAGTGTCTCCCATAAAGAAAAGTATATTCCACTGTTTCGTGAAATATTCGATAACATACATACTCAAATGAGAGCATGTTTCAGATCAATGGAAAAAGTAGAATTCATGGAACTTTAAGATTGCAATACAATTAAGTTTTATGATGTTACTTTCCCAGATAAACCTTTGGAATCTCGGAAAATAGTTACAATTCATATTTTTTTTCTTGATTCCCCGTTTCCATTATGAATTAGATGTTTTATGTTGACACAAGCATTTTGGCCCCCCACCCCCCAAAAAATGCTGAGCCTGTAAACTAGCTACTAAAAGCGAATTGCACACAGGTCTAATTGTAATAGATAAATTAATGAATTTGATTCCAACTGTACCTATAACAACAGCAAGTGTTGAGCGGTATTTTTTTTCTTTCAAAAGAATTAAAAACTATTTACGAAGTTTGCAAAGTGAAGAAAGAATATGAAATCTAGCTATAATTTCAGTTGAGGAAGATTTCCTCAAAAAGCCCATGGGAAATTGAAAGAAATATCTTGATATGGGCATCGCCGAATTATTGAAAAAATTAGGATAGAATTCTTATATAAATGATATATCACATTTAAGTAAATTTTAATAAGTATTTTTTGCCATACATTTATTTTTATTTTATTCTAATAGATAATATATATATATATATATATATATATATATATATATATATATATTTATATTTATATATATATATATGCATATGTGTGTATATATATATATATATATATATATATATATATATATATATATATATATATATATATATATATATATATATATATATGTATATATATATATATATATCTATATATGTATATATATGAATATATATGTATATATATATATAGATATATATATATATATATATATATATATATATATATATATGTATGTATGTATATGTATATATGTATACACATATATATAGATATATATATATATATATATATATATATATATATATATATATATATATATATATATATATATATATATATATATAACCAAATGCTGAAGCACTTGTATAAATTAATTTATGATAACCTAGACAACTTGAATGAATCATTGGGTTGCGTTCAACTTTTTGTGAGTACTGCCAGTGAAGAAAAATGTGGGTTTTTACTTTGCGTCTGTAATGGAATTTAATCTCATATTTTCAATTTATATAAAATTATAAATATTTATAAGTAAAATTCTATAAGGTTAGTTTAATGAATCATAGGAAGAATCGTTGGGACTGTTATTTTTTCGATTTGGCGGAATATGTTATGGAAGACTTTCTTATGTAAGTCAATACCAAGAGTAGTAATAATTTTTGGCTGATTTAATAGTATTAACGAACTTAACTGTAACTTAGTTTGTAATAATGGCATTGCATAATGCTTAGGTCAAATAGTTTCGTGTAGCTGGGTAGAGTTGCAAATGTGTTAGGACATATCTTGAATTATTCAACCTTTATGAAACTCTTACTATTTGAAATTAATCCTTTCTTCAGTAGATTTGGGACTTAATGCCAAAGTTAATTCTTCCAAATAATGTCATAACGTGTTTACTTGATACCTAGGAAAAGTGTACGCCCATGTAAATGTCATTTACAGCTTGGTATATATCTTGTGTTTATTAATTTTTAGATATTACAGTGAATACCTGAAGTAGATGTTTCTTTTATGTGTTGGGGTGGGAGTCGCTGTGTGATAATTTACAATAAATTAGTGTATATTAAAAGTGAAGCAGTCCAGATAATGGGAAGGAAAGTTGTCAATAACTGTCAACATCTGTCACGTTTGTGAACAGTTAATACTGATGTGCATTACAAATGAATTTGTAACGATAGTTACGAAAGCAAAATGATACTAGATCAATGCTACTAATAGGAAAAGCTCGGCATTGCGGAATATAAACGAAGAATAAAGAATAATGTATAAAAGAGAAATAATGGAAATAAATAAATAAATGGAATTAGGATAAATCTTAATGTGCATTAAAAAAGTAAATTATGAAACGAAACTTATACTGCACTAACTATTAACTAATTCATGTCAGTTGACACCAGAAAAAGTTTAATCTAGATTAGAATTGGGGTCCTGAAAATTTATTATACCGTGCAACAACTCGACCTGACACACACACTACTACTTCCTGACAATTCCTTGTTCATTACAAATGACCGTTATATGAGCCTTGTCCTTGAATTTTTTCTCTATTACATAAAGATTTTTTTTTTTTAAGGTTTTAGGGCCTAAGCAATGCTTGTTACCGTCGATCTTTAAGGCCACAGTAATTGTAAGGCCTACGGAATTATACTTTTATATAGGAAATGAAGGTTTATCCGGTTTAGAAATCTAAAAATACCAGAGAAGACCGAGTATTTAAAAAAAAAAAAAAGAGTCTGCATAACATTACAGAGCCATGAGGGGGTAAAGGTTAGAGACCATCAGTAAATACTAGTGATATATGATTCCGAATACCAAAAAAAAAGAGAGAGAGAGAGAGAGAGAGAGAGAGAGAGAGAGAGAGAGAGAGAGAGAGAGAGAGAAATATTAGGTTACATTGTTAAATTTTCATAGTGTTTGGATACCTTTAAAGTATTCTCGTTTTATTATTTCCCGAGAGTCCTTAAGATTACCATTGTCCTTGGATATAGTTTGACATGTATATTTAGAAAATTATTTGTTTTAATAGAAAGGAAATGGTATATCCAAAAAGATGTTTCAAAACGTAAGTCTGCAATCTAACATAATAAGCCAAATAAATTCAAGACTGACGCTTTTCTTTTATTGAGGATTTTGGCACTGACCGCCATTCCTGATGTAAACGTCTAGGATGATGTATATACTACTTGTAATGTTCGTCACTCATATATATATACTGTACAGTATATATATATATATATGTATATATATATATATATATATATATATATATATATATATATATATATATATATATATATATATACATATATATATATATATATATATATATATATATATATATATATATATATATATATATATATATATATATATATATATATATATAAATAAATATATATACTGCATATACACTTGTCACAGTGAAAGTTAAAAACAACAATTTTCCACAAATTTCCCAAACTAGCGTATTGTAAATTACCTTGGAAAGGGGAAGGAGTGGGAAGGGTTGAATGTGTGTGTGCAACAGTAAATGTTTAGCCGTCATTTTTTACGGGTCCCGTACTCTAGTTTCGTATATTTGCATAATAATGAAATCAAGCTATATCAATTGTCCACTTAACCCCAATCCTCTATCCTTTTACCTCTCATTTGGTACCCGTAATTTTACTTCTTTTCTTTTGCTGTCATCCCGTTCTCAATATTTCAGTAGCTTTTGATCTCCCTAGCAAAGTTTCAGTTCCCATTCTCTTGTGTATTACAATTCCCTCCTTCTTTTCCTTCTTCAGACCATCTCTCTCTCTCTTTCTCTCTCTCTCTCTCTCTCTCTCTCTCTCTCTCTCTCTCTCTCTCTCTCTCTCTCTCTCTCTCTCTCCGATAAATTCGAATCAATAAATTATGGAAACAGAGAAGGAATGGTATATGCATACTGTACCAACCGTGTTTCACACAATTGTACATAATTCCTTTTGTATATATTATGCTTGTATCTTCGCTCTTCCCTCGCACTAAAACGAACATGAAAATTCATGTCTGGTTTTTTCTCTGTGATATTGTCTGTCTTGTGAACTTGTCATGTCCTGTTACCTTGAGGTTTTGTATATAAGGAGAGTGTTCCACAACAATATAACTCAGTCGTTTCCAATCTGCCTTTGAGTTCACACCCTTACTCGGCGCCGTCACATTGGTGACCCCGGAAGTCGACTCGCTCCCACTGCCTTCCACCCCCACCTCCCTCGCCCCTCCATCGTTGGTACTATGACGGAGACTACATCAATTGGCGCTGCGGCCGCCTCATTGAAACTTTCACCGTTCGCCACCGGAGAGGCGTTTGCTTGGTTTCAACGCGCTGAAGTCCACTTTCGTATCAGGGGCGTGACCCGCTCAACCACCAAAGCAGATTATGTTCTCGCGGCGATACCCGAGGACACCTTCCCAGAAATATCCGACTGGCTTTGTGAACAAGGAGACACCCCAATAGCGTATGACGCCCTCAAATCATATCTTCTGCAGCAGTACTCGCCGTCGCCAGCCGCCCGTATAGCAAAGCTTTTTCAGCTCTCGCAACAACCGTTGGGGGACCAAAGGGCTTCGCTTGCCCTCAGGGAAATAACCAGTATCGCTCGCCTTCAACCTGCCGCAGACGGCTCTCCTCGTGAGGTGTACCTACTCCGTGCCCTTTGGATACGCCGTTTACCTGAACCTGTACGCGCTGCCATACCCGATGTCGATAGTTTACCCATAAAGGACTTGATGACCAAAGCCGACGCCCTTATGGACAGCCACTTCATGACTTCCATCAACGCCTCCACCCCTGACGACGAGGATGCCTATACAACGTCAACCGAAGCTGACATGAATGCCGTAGGACATACACGCCTACCCCGTGACGTGCCGAAGCGGCGACACAGCCGCCCACCACCCACCAATCGCTCGCGCCCCAACGAACGACTTCTACAGCCACTTACTACCTCCCATCCGCCGCAGTTTTGCTACTACCACTTCCGCTTCGGGGCAACCGCGAAGAAATGTGCCAAAGATTGTCAGTGGCCAAAAAACGTGTAAGCAGGCCATCGCTTGTGGCGGTGGCCTCCCATGTTTCTAATCTGTTCTTTTTACAGGATGCAGGAACGGGCGTGCGATTTTTGGTAGACGCGGGTGCTTGTCGTTCTCTTTTGCCAAGGAAACTCTTCAAGGCATAACGTAGTCTGTCTACATCTGCCGACGTCCGCTTGGTAGCTGCCAACGGATCTGCGATACCCACCTACGGTTACGAGAACCTCACATTATCGTTTGGAAACGGTAAATTCAATTGGAAGTTTCTCGTTGCTGACGTCACAATGCCAATCCTCGGTGCGGATTTCCTCTCTCATTTCCACCTTCTGGTCGATGTCGCCCACCGACGATTGGTCAACGCAGACTCGTACTTGTCGACACCTCTTCAACCCGCCCCCTCTAACCTCGCTCTCCACATCAGCGCACCCACGGATGTCTACGCCCACCTCCTCACGTCGTACCCGGAAGTTTTCCGTCCAGAACTTCGCCAAACGCCCACGGTTCCTGCCAAGCACGGTATTTATCACCATATCAAGACCACGGGACCCCCAGTCTTCGCAAAATTCAGACGTCTGGCACCGGAACGATTGGCAGCCGCCAAACAGACGTTCGCCGAAATGGAGAAAATGGGCCTTTGCCAAAAGGCCTCCAGCCCATGGTCGTCACCCTTACACATCGTTCTGAAGAAAGACGGCTCCCTCCGTCCGTGCGGGGATTACAGGCGCCTGAACATGCAAACAGAACCGGATCACTACCCCCTCCCAAACATTGCCAATGTAACCTCCTACCTGCACAAAGCGAAGGTTTTCTCTACACTCGACCTCTTGAAGGGATATTATCAGGTGCCTATGAACCCAGAAGACATTCCCAAGACCGCCATCACCACTCCGTTTGGCACATACACCTTCAATTACTCCTGTTTTGGCCTTCGTAATGCTGGGGCAACGTTTCAACGTCTCATGGATGGCATCTTAGGGGACCTCCCTTTCTGTGTATGTTATGTGGACGACATACTTGTGTTCTCCTCTTCAAAAGAGGAACACCTCCGTCACCTGCGCATCGTGCTCGACCGCCTGCAACAAAACGGCCTTGTAGTCCGGTACGACAAGTGTACCTTTGGCGCCAACGAAGTGTCGTTCTTAGGGCACCGTATCACTCCTGAAGGAGTCCATCCCCTCCCTGAGAAGGTAGCAACCGTTCAGAATTTCCCCGCGCCCTCGACCGTCAAAGCTCTGCAGGAATTCTTGGGCATGATCAACTATTATCACCGTTTTCTGCCAGCCATTGCCGCCACTCTTGCTCCCCTCTACGTCTCCCTCAAGGGCAAGCCAAAGGACCTGAAGTGGGGTCCCCTTCAAGAAGCAGCCTTCTGCAATGCAAAGAAGGCCCTATCAACTGCTGCGGCTCTCACTTTTCCAATCCCACACGCCCCTCTCCTTCTCTCCACCGATGCCAGCGACGTCGCTATTGGTGCAGTACTCGAGCAGGTGGTCAAAGGCTCGCCCCGCCCATTGGCCTTCTTCAACAGAAAACTGTCCAAGGCAGAATCGGGTTATTCTACCTTCGATCGAGAATTGCTGGCGGTGCACTTGGCTGTCCGTCACTTTCGCCATTTCTTAGAGGGTACGCCCTTCGTCATTCGCACAGACCACATGCCTCTGGTGCACGCCTTCACTCGACAGTCTGACGCCTGGTCCACCCGTCAACGCCGACATCTCTCCGCCGTGGCTGAATACAATTGCACCCTCCAATACGTCCCTGGGAAAATGAATCCCGTTGCCGATGCCCTGTCAAGGAACACGTTGGCGGCCGTTCAACTGGGATTGGATTACAACGCCCTGGCTGAAGCCCAACGACAGGATCCAGAGTATCAAGCTTGTAGGACATCCTGCACGTCCCTCCGTTGGGAGGATTTTCTCCTCGAAGACTCCAACACCACCCTCCTCTGTGACGTCAGTACTGGTAGACCGCGACCTTGGATTCCTGCTCCCATGCCCCGACAGGTGTTTGATCTCATCCACGGCCTTTCACATCCCTCGTGCCGTTCTACTGCACAGCTGCTGAAGGCAAAGTTCATTTGGCACGGTATTTCTAAGGATGCTAAGGATTGGGTCCGTGCCTGTACTTCTTGCCAAACTTCCAAAGTACATCGACACACGGATTCAGGAGTGGGCACCTTTCCTCAACCTCAGCGTCGTTTCGCACACATTCACGTCGACGTTGTAGGCCCCCTACCCACATCACAAGGACATCGTTACCTGTTTACCGTCATCGACCGCTCCACTCGTTGGCCGGAAGCCATTCCCATAGAAACTGCAACGTCCGCCTCATGTACATCTGCCTTATTCTGTGGATGGATTTCAAGATTCGGTATCCCTGAGCATATTACTTCTGACAGGGGAACCACTTTCACCTCTCAATTATGGACGTCATTAGCGAATCTCCTGGGCATGACCCTACATTAGACAACGGCTTACAACCCCGCTGCCAATGGAATGGTTGAACGTTTTCATCGCACCCTCAAAGCAGCTTTGATGTCCCGCGTCAAGGATTGCAACTGGTTTACTCAGCTTCCATGGGTCCTCCTGGGACTAAGGACCACTCCTAAAGACGCCCTTGACGTCTCAGCAGCCGAAATGGTGTATGGCGACCCGTTGGTCGTCCCTGCCGAATTTTTTCCTTCTACAACCTCCTCCGACGATCTCCAGCGCATACGTCACGTCGTGGGAAAATTTACTCCGTGCCGCCAGACTTACAAGCCCCCAGCGAAGCATCACATACCAACGGACTTGCACTCTGCAACGCACGTCTTCCTGAGCAACGACACCAGCAAGCCACCACTAACGCCCCCTTACACGGGCCCTTTCCTTGTGATCCGACGCAGTCCGAAAGCATTCTTTCTAAACATTCGGGGCAAAGAAGACTGGGTCTCCATTGATCGTCTAAAACCTGCTTATCTTCTGCCAGATGACCCGCCTACAGTTCGCCTCTCTAGATCAGGGCGCCCTATTTAACATGTACAGTATGTCATTTTTAGGGGGGGAGCCATGTACCAACCGTGTTTCACACAATTGTACATAATTCCTTTTGTATATATTATGCTTGTATCTTCGCTCTTCCCTCGCACTAAAACGAACATGAAAATTCATGTCTGGTTTTTCCTCTGTGATATTGTCTGTCTTGTGAACTTGTCATGTCCTGTTGCCTTGAGGTTTTGTATATAAGGAGAGTGTTCCACAACAATATAACTCAGTCGTTTCCAATCTGCTTTTGAGTTCACACCCTTACTCGGCGCCGTCACAATACAAAGGACCTAATAACGAGACAATATCAAACAATAAAGCAATTAAAGACCTTGGTGTAATGTTAAATAGGAATATGTTATGCAACGATCAAATAGCAACACTGTTGGCTAAATGTAAAGCAAAAATGGGAATGTTATTCAGACACTTTAAAACAAGAAAAGCTGAACATATGATTATGCTTTACAAAACTTATGTACGTAGTACACTCGAGTACTACAATGTGATATGGTACCCACACTACCAAAAGGATATTGCACAAATATAGAGTGTACAAAGGTCCTATACTGCTAGAATAGAAGAAGTTAAGGACCTTGACTACTGGGAAAGACTGCAATTTGTAAAAATATATAGTCTAGAAAGGAGAAGAGAACGCTACATGATAATACAAGTAACGAAGCAAATAGAAGGAATTACTGAAAACATCATGGAGCTAAAAATATCAGAAAGAGCAAGCCGAGGTAGATTAATAGTGCCAAAAACTATACCTGGAAAACTAAGGAAGGCGCACAGGACATTAATCCAGTACGCACCAGCATCGATAATGCAGCGACTATTTAATGCGCTGCCAGCTCATCTAAGAAACATATCAGGAGTGAGCGTAGATGTGTTTAAGAATAAGCTCGATAAATACCTAAGATGCATCCCAGACCATCTAAGATTGGAAGATGCAAAATACACCGGAAGGTGCATTAGCAACTCTGGTGGATATACGAGGTGCCTCACACTGAGGGACCCGGGGGAACCCAAACATAGAATAAGGCAATAAGGTAAGGGTCTCTCTATATATATATATATATATATATATATATATATATATGTGTGTGTGTGTGTGTGCGTGTGTGTGTATGTGCGTCTGTGTATATGTGTGATATCTCAACCTTTAGGCGGAAATTCACCTTTACGGGAATCCCTCCTTTAAATTTAGGTTCCTTTGAAAGATCACTACTTTTCATTCATATTTATTCTCACATCTCACTTTAGATACTAATATCTATGCCTGCAATTAAATAGAGAAAAATTTGATGTCCATATTTGGATCGAATCCTCGTATATTCCTCTCATATCTGTAATATTAAAGCCGGTCAGATTTGGAAATACAGA
>NC_090764.1:30407134-30432134 GCF_036898095.1 Palaemon carinicauda
TTACGCGTCATTTGTTTGATAGCAAATGTCCAAGAACTGGAAATAGATTGAATAAAACGTTACGAAGGCAATGATGAAAAATATGTTTTTTTAAAAATCAACTAGGTTTGGTATCTCGCCTTTTTACTTTGATATTAAATTGCATTACCACGAATTGTTATCATGTAATGGATATGCAATTCATTATCATGGAAATTATATTCATTGTTCATACGAAAATAATATTCATGGTTCATATGAAAATATCCATTGCACTTGGGAATAGGAGTTAATGTTACAAAAAAAAAAAAAAAAAACGAGAAACAGTACAAGGTATATAATTATTACGTTGTCATTTTATAAAACAATGTCATTCAATCTATTTCTGCGATATAGAAATGAATATTTTGCTAATCGATGTATTTTTTAAAATTCTTATATATAAACTAATGTTTTGTTAGATTATTGTAACATTGGCTATTGCAATGAACAATGTTGGATTTTCAAAATGAGAATAAATGGTGTTGTTATCAATCATCGAATTAACTACAAAAGCCGATTATGGTCTAATCTTGTCAAGTAGGCTTTTTTTGTGAAGGGAAGGGAAAGGATGGTTTATCATGACGTTTTGAATAGGGTCACCGAGGGGTGGTGTACAGCACGTGTTTCACACACGCTCATACACTGTAACGGTTTTAATTTTTATCTTATCACTCGTTCTTTCCTGCTATCAAGTCCTAGTAATTAAGCTCGATGTCAGTTTAATAAAGTTTAGTTGCATTCACCTCGCCTCTCAGTCAACTTATCACCTAACTGGAGCCTCGCACGGTGGACATTGAACATTTTAGAGAGAGAGAGAGAGAGAGAGAGAGAGAGAGAGAGAGAGAGAGAGAGAGAGTAGAGAGTTGCTTCATACAGTAGAATTAGGTAATAAGGTTGTATGTGTGGAACGTAGTACAGAACTAAGTGAGGTCAACGATTACTATTGATGTCATATTCGAGAGTAATCTATTGACATTCAGTGCATTTCTTATAATGTAGTTACACCATCATCCCTCGAAATGATCGAGTGCAAATCTAGACAAATACTCATAATAGACCAGGTTTACTCATTTCAGGTAATTCTCAAACGGTTTTTGTTTTTCTACATCCGCTTCAGCTTATTAGAATATTGATTCTTTAATAGGGTCACAAGGAAAGATTTGAAAGGAGGGACAGAGAAACTCGGTGAAACAATTATTTTAGGTGACGCATTTTCATAATTCATTAGCTTCAAATTCTTAAAATACGTTCAAACAAGAAATAGAAAAAGTAAATTCCGATGATAATTTTTCGTTTTCGTGACTTAATTCAAGAACACTACATACTAATATTTCACTACCCAAGATGTCAAGAAAGATTGAAAGAAGGCAGATATATATATATATATATATATATATATATATATATATATATATATATATATATATATATATATATATATATATATATATATATATATATACTGTATATCTGTTGATGCCTACGCATATGTCACCATGGGATGATAAATATGAGGGTTCAGCGATTGCACAGCCATGGAATGCATGTCAGTTTACAAAATTTACAAATACGAACATATGAAATCCAATTAGGGTTGTGGTGGCCAATGAGGTAACGTCCCGGACTGGTGAACACCAGACTGGGGTTCGAGTCCCCATCAAACTCGTTAGTTTCTTTGGTCGCTACAACCTTACCATCCTTGTGAGGTAAGGATTTGGGGGGTTTGGGGGAGCCTATAGGTCTATCTGCTGAGTCATCAGCATTCATTACCTAGCTTGGGTGGAGAGCGGGCTTGGGCGCTGATCATATGTGTATAAGGTTAATCTGCAGGGCAATGTCACCGTCCCTTGCCTCTGCCATTCATAAGCAGCCTTTATCGCTTTTAAGCTGTACTGAATTCTAGTTCCAATGAATGTTTTAGAGTTGACATTACCTGAATAATTGAGTTCAATCTACAAGTATTAATGATATTGGGGAAATTGTGCGTGAAGGTTATCAACTTAACATTATTATCATGTTCATGTTTTTAATATGACTCTTTGAATAAGGGGTTAATATCCAGCTCTGAGAAATCAAAGAATTTTAATAGGTTTAGACGGACAAACCTTTTTCATTATGTACCATAAAACGAAGCTATAGATTCTTCTATTGTGGTTGCGGATGCTTATGTTTTGCTTTCGGAAAAGGTTATATATTGAATTATGGTGTATTTTTGTAGCCATATTCTTACATTTATAATCATATATTGACGGATTGACCCATCGAATCACCTGTTCAAGTTCACCGTTCGTTGATATCATAAAAGATCATATTGCAAAGTATGAAATTGCATAGTAAATAACAAAAGTTTTACTATCGAGTGAAAACTTGAGTTTTTGCTTACTAATTGAGTTACAGCTGCAGTGTTGGAATCCGTTGTTATCTGTTTCATTGTTCTATTCTTTTAACTTTTCAGGCGTATGAAAAATGCGGCAGGAAGGGTTCAGATATTTTTGCCAATTAATTCCAGTTTGTTCGTTTATCTTTGAAAGAAAAGGGAGGTAAAGGAATTGTGTATGAAAGCGAGGGAATGATCGAATGAAGTCTAAATGGAGAGGAAAACAATGGTTACAGACACAAGAAACTGTATATGAGTAAAAACAAAAAGAAAAAAAAATACTAAACAAGGAATTAGACGAACAGAAATAATGAAGTTAATGCTACCTTCACGTGCTAAAGCGATTGGTCTTAATTCAATATTTTCCCAAAGTATTCAATTATTTTATGATGCCTCTTGGATATCAGCAACTCTATCATAATGTAACTGACCGTATTTAGCATATTTTACCCTTTTTTATAATGATTCAAATATGTCCGTTAACGAGCAATTTTTTTTCTTTGATTTCGAAAACCAGGTTCTAGAATTCTCTTCTCAATTATATTTATTTCTTCCCTGTCGAAATGACGTGGGAAGTTATCTATCATTATTATTATCAGTCACTTTTTACGAGTATGACTCAAATTACTATCGTTATTATTGCTAGTGTACTCGCCTCGTCAAGTATTAAGTCAATTGGGATCGAGTAGTCCAAGTCTGATGGATGTTAGGAACATTTTCTAGCGCCTAAGAGATTTTAGAGAGGCTGAGACAATGTTTGACGACGACATGTATTAGGCACGAAGTTTTGAGCATTTTTTTTTCCAAATATCGTAAATCGTTGTATACACATTGCGTTTGCGGCAGTGAATGTTTCAACTGGTAAATTTGAAACCAAAAACATGTTAGTAACGGGACTTTAATAATAATCTTTTTTTCGAAGGATTCACGTTATTGGCGTTTTCTGAGGAAAATATTAGGTTTTGGGTGTTAGGTTAGTTTACTTCACCAAATCCCATTTCTCAGAATTAATCTTTTAATAAACACCTCCTCACAGCCACATCCATTAGGTTTTTTAATTTTAACAAATAAAATCATTACTTTTATAATAAACTTTTGATTAGATATTTTGGAGTTTCATTGGATAATGTCTTTCTTGAAGGGCAGTTAAAGTTCGTGAGAATTATTGCAAGTATAAATATGCTTGGTGAAACAGATTTTGAATTGTTTGAGTTGACAAGTTAATAAAACAGCTAACTACAATTTGTGAAGTTAAACCTAGCCCTTTTCATATTATTTGCTGAATGACAGTGTTGCATCAACATACTTGTGCTTTGCATGTGATATCCACGTAATAAGGATAGTAATAAATCTGGCTAAATGTAAAGAATTCATCATTATCATCATCTCGTACACCTATTAACGCAAAGGGCCTCGGTTAGATTTCGCCAGTTGTCTCTCTCTCTCTTGAGTTTTTAACTTGATACTTCTTTATTCACCATCCCCTACTTCGCGCTTCATAGTCTTCAGCCATGTAGGCCTGGGTTTTCCAACTCTCCTTGTGCCTTGTGGAGCCCAGCTGAACGTTTGGTGAACTAATCTCTCTTAGGGAGTGCGAAGCGCATGCCCAAATCATCTGTATCTATCCCTCATCATGATCTCATCCACATATGACATTCGAGTAATCTCTCTTATAATTTCATTTCTAATTCTGCCCTGCCATTTAACTCCCAATAACCTTCTGATGGCTTCATTATCAAATATACTAATCTATTAGAGAATGTTTCATTGTCATACCACGACTCGTGTCCAGAGTAATACCGATCTCACTAAACTGATGCAGTATAGTCTGATTTTTATATCTGATTTCAGGCGATTTTATTTCTAAATTTTACTCAACCTAGCCATTGTCTGATTTTCCTTTTTTCAATCTTTCACTAAACTCTAATTCTAAAGACCCTGTATTGGAGATCATAGTTCCTAAATACTTAATAATTCTACCTCAATAACCCTTTCTTCTTTCAATGATATTTAATCTTCCATTGCATACTCCGTTCTCATCCTCTGTCTTTCTTCTTTTCATCATTGTGATGTTTTTCAACATTAATGTTAGCTTAGATGATAGCACTAATAAAAGTTGATAACTTTTACTTGTGTAATTTACCGTTAATAAATCGTTTCTAGTTCAACTCTTTTGTGTAGAGTCAACAATTTTCCTTTGCGTGAATCAGATGCCTCTTTTACTATAGAAACAAAGACAAGGGAAGACTTGAACGTCGGTTGAGTTTCCGTTAGTATTGTAGGTCGCGTTGACAAGAGATGTCGCTAATACATTGTGCATTTGTTGTCTGCTGCTTGTTTACTTTGGTCTTCAATCCTTCAACAATGCTGTCAACCATATGTAGAACTAGCAGCCGGCGTTGCAAAGATAATGCAAGGTTGTAGATTGAATATATTTAAGGGTATAACTTCCAGAACATGTGTACTTTACCGAAGTCCGAGATTACACATTCATACAGGGCCTGCTCTAGGCTAAGGCGACTTTGAGAAGATATTTTACTAATGTAGGCGCAAAAAAAAACTTACCTGTGGATACCCCCCCCCCAAAAAAAAAAAAATAATAATAATAATAATAATGTCAGAGCATTTTTTTTTAACGTATGCCTCTGTACTTTAGTAAAATACGATTCTTGACAAGCCTTAGATAATACTAGACCGTCACTCAGCACTTCTCTTATTTTAGCCTTAGTTTGTTCTTGGTTCATTCCTTTTAATAAATTCACGTGCTCTGTGGTTTAGTCTTGAAAACAATCTAGTATCTTTATGGAACCTATGATATTCTCTCTGTAACAATTCCATCTTCTGAGCATAGACTTGTGGCTGTTGTTTTTAAAGGAGATCTAGCCAGATATGCTGCATAGTATAACATATTGGTGATGAATTTAACTTTTAACAAAACCAAATGTATGACCTTCAGTAGACCTAGGACAATGGATCTCTTACCCGAGTTTTTCATTAAAATTGTTTCCTTTTGAAATTCTTTGTGTCATTCTTGATAGCGTTTTCACTTTTGAAAGACATATAATTTCTACATCGTTAAAATAGCTCGACAATAGCATATCAATAGAGAGAGAGAGAGAGAGAGAGAGAGAGAGAGAGAGAGAGAGAGAGAGAGAGAGAGAGAGAGAGAGAGAGAGAGAGAGTAAATGATTATTCTATGCTGGTAGACCTGTATTTTGGTAATTAGGATTTACAATTAGTAGTAAAATAATGTATCTAAATAATGAAAAAAATTGTTTAGTGAAATATTGATTTTTTGTGGTAACTTAGCAATGCTATGAAATAATTATCAATTTTTTTTTTCATCACCATGAATTGTTATAGAAAAAATTGAGGAAGAACCTTATCCTTCCTTGATTTGAAAATAAAAATATGATTTTTGCAAGGGATTTTCTTATATATCTTTTCATCATTCACTCATCATAGTGTTATGGTGTGCTTTACTATAAGTAGTTGTGTAGTGCAAAAAGAAAAAAAAAAATCTTAAGTAAAGAATTAGGAGTGATGAAAACAGTAGGATTTAGATGATCATCCTAGGTTTCCTTTTTTAGTTTTTCATTGTCTGTGAATAGTTTGCAATTCTCATATATAAAATGAAGTTGCAAGGTGATAGTCATTTACTGTCTGAATATTGTTATCTACCCAAATAAAAATGCAACTTTCATAAGAAAAATACGGAATAAAAATTTTGGATTATCTGTCCAAATACAAACCTTGTAGACTCCATTCACGGATTGCTGGAAGCTGTGTTTCATTACAGTAACGGAGCTTTTCTCTCTCTCTCTCTCTCTCTCTCTCTCTCTCTCTCTCTCTCTCTAGGCAGAACTTTGTTTTTTGTTCCACAACTCAATGTTTAGCTCATTGTGTGATCATTGTTTTCCGGGTGGCTATTTGATGATTTTGCCGTGTGTGGAAAAGACTTTGGAATTCATTACTTCCACAGTGCTGTAGTTCTCTTTCTATCTCACTATATATATATATATATTATATATATATATATATATATATATATATATATATATATATATATATATATATATATATATATATGGTACTTGAGCATTTTTATAATGTCTACTATATATATATGTATATATACATGATTATATATATATATATATATATATATATATATATATATATATATATATATATATATATATATATACTGTATATATATGATTATATATAAATATTTTTATAGTAAATCTCTCTCTCCTCTCTCTCTCTCTCTCTCTCTCTCTCTCTCTCTCTCTCTCTCTCTCTCTCTCTCTCTCTCTCTCTCTCTCTTTTGTTATATTATTATATTTGCCTGCTCCATTCACCTGTACTTTTTTATTGTTTCAAGCAACTCTTACATACTATCTATTTAATAGTTCCTTGGCTTATTTCTTCTCTGAACACTTCTGAATTATGTACTCTCTTCACCACCCATAAAAGGAAACATTTGGTATGGATTCTAATACACTGTGTGCTCTAAGGCAAAGGGGCACCTAGTCTTGGTTTGTGAATCCCTTGTGAGGTAGTAGCTATCATAAAAATTGCCTATGACTTGGGATACAGATGCAGTATTTAACCGT
The DNA here is from genome assembly GCF_036898095.1 of Palaemon carinicauda. Classification (NCBI taxonomy): domain Eukaryota; kingdom Metazoa; phylum Arthropoda; class Malacostraca; order Decapoda; family Palaemonidae; genus Palaemon; species Palaemon carinicauda. Next base: position 30,414,152 of record NC_090764.1, read on the forward strand.
GCAAAGGGACACATATCAAGGGCTGTGGAGTACATGCTCTTACGTGAATATCCTCTAAATGGGAGATGTTTCTCTTTAAGGGTTGTGGTGGCATATTGGAAATGTCCTTGCCTGGTGATTGCCAGACTAGGGTTCAACTCCCGCTCAATCTCGTTAGTTTTTATAGTGTCTGCAACCTCACCATCCTTGTGAGCTAAGGAAGTGGGGTTTGGAGGAACCTACAGATCTACCTGCTGAGTCATCGGCTGCCATTGCCTAGCCCTCCCTGGTCTTAACTTGGGTGGAGAGGAGGCTGGGGTGCTGATCAAATGTATATATGGTCAGTCTCCAGTGCATTGTCCTGCTTGCTTTGGCAATATCACTGTCCCTTGCCTCTGACATTCAATATCGGCCTTTAAACCTTTAAACCTAAGCCTAATTCCAATCTTAATTTTCCTTTGGCTAGGAAAAGAATAGTATAGTATCTTCGCTGGTCTGCAGCGTGTAAAAATGACCGAAGGCTAGTAGCATATAGTAAAACATCTGATACATGTGTTTAACTAGTCCAAGAATAAAGATCTCTCCTACTCCTACTCCAATGATTTCTATGAAAACCATCCTCTTCTACCAAACCTCTTCTCGCCAGATCATCCTTCACCTTCTCTCTCTCTCTCTCTCTCTCTCTCTCTCTCTCTCTCTCTCTCTCTCTCTCTCTCTCTCTCTCTCTCTCTCTCTCTCTCTCTCTCCACCTAACAGGTTCAACCCAAGCCTTCCTCAATCCATCCTCACCATGTATCCTCAATATGTGCCCATACCATGTCAGTCATGACACTCTTATCACTTCTTTAATCTTCACTACCGCTGCTATTCTTTATATTTCATAATTTTCCAATCTTTCAAGCATAATCCACCTCACCATTCTCATCTCTGTTCTCTCAAGATTGGCTTCTCTTTTCGTCTTAGAGCCCACATTTCCGATCCATACATTAACGCAGGTCTTATCACTGTGCTATAGATCTTGACTTTTGTCTTGATTGGTATTTTCTTTTCACATATATTCCCGCTACCTCTCTCTGCTTCCCCTAGGCTGCGTTTATCCTATTTCTTAACTTCAGCTTCACTTCCTCCCTCTTGCCTTATTTTAGATACAAAGTATCTAAATTTTCCAACCTGTTTTAAAACCAAGCCTCTACTTTCATACATGGCTATTCTGTCCCTTACTTACTATTCCGCATAACCTGAGCCTTATCCTCATTTACCCTCAAGCTCTCCCACTACACGGGGTAATCACCAAATCATCTGCTTATAACATTTCCCACTCCTCTAAATTTCTGATGGCGTCATTTAACATATCCTTGACTAGTGCAAATAGAAATTTGATTAATGACGACCCTTAGTTTAATCCAACACTTACTTCGTAAGTTTCTGTTTCCTCAAGTGCTGTTATTTTTTTCTTTCTTGTTGTTTTATACGTCATCTCAATCATTCTCACCAGCCTCTCTGGGACTGTATTCTTCCTCAAGCACTGAAACATAATTTCCCTTTGTATTTTATCGTAAGGCTTCTCTAGATCTACAAAAAAAAAAAAAAAAAAAAAAAAACACTAAAGAGATTCTGGTTTCCCTCTAGCTTCTTTCCCTGTAACTGCCCCACTATAAAAACGACTTCTATAGTCCCATTCCCCTTCATAATTCCATACTGCTGTTTCCCAATTTTTATAATCTCTCATCTAGTACCTTTTCAAAAACTTTTAAACGATGCTATGTTAGTTTAATTGCCTTGTAGTTACCATATTCTATCACATCACTTTTCTGCTTAACTTTTTCTGATACAAGACTCTCCTCCCAGTCGTTAGGCCTTATTTCCTTATCCCATATCTTTCTTAATAAATTCAGCATCAATTTCAATTTGAAACTTGGATGGAATTGGGGCTTTACCGTTTTTTTTTTTTTTTAATTTTTCTCAATGCCCATTTCACTTTGTAATCTGTATCAGAGTTCATGAAATTAGAAGGGATGCAGCAGAGAAAGTTGTTATTTGTAATGGAGTTTGTTGAGCAAATGAAAATTAATTGGAAAGAGGGTTTAGTAATAGAAATGCTGAAGAAAGAGATAATGGAGAAGATAAGAGTTTGCTAGGTTATACAGAGAAGGTAGAAGAATATGATTATATCTTTAATGTTGAGAAAATTAACAGTAGAAAAAAAAATTTTAATGAAGGAAAAAGTTACAGTAGATAAAAGTAGACAAGGATGGTATGGGTATATGGATTAATGCAATTAACCCATCCACTTATGAGTCACAACCTACTCTTGGCTCGTCACATTGGTGACCCCTGAGTAACTCGCCCTCCCGTCATCCCCCCCTCCCCCCAAGAGTAGGTTGTGACTCAAAAGTGGGATAAAAGCTACTGAGTGCTTTATCATAGACACATCGAGTATATATATACACTGGTTCCCTGCAAAAAGGTCATAAAATACAACATGGTATTTCTTGTCCAACCAGCAACCGATTCTGTTAACAGTAACAATGAGAAATAGGCAGACAGGTTCATGCAAGTTGTTGTCAGTGCGAGGGGAGAGCGAAGATACAAAGGATATTATATACAAAAAAAAAGAGAAATATCGTTACTATGTACGATCGTGTGACACACGGGTGGTACAATATGCATATTGAATATATATATATATATATATATATATATATATATATATATATATATATATATATATATATATATATATATATATATATATATATATATATATATAATATGCATATATATATCTATCTATCTATCTATCTATATATATATATATATATATATATATATATATATATATATATATATATATATATATATATAATGTATGTGTGTATATATATACACTTACATACACACACAATAATTTGGTTAGGCCCTGGAATAATCATAATGAGAATTCAAAAATTTTTGAGAAATGCAAATTCCCTGAAAAATATGAGCTGCTGTCAAGCTTCTCCATAATTTTCAAAGTTTGCGTAAATTAATTCATTTATTCATTTATGCTTTTTAGGCACTCAGTGGAAATTTTACACGTATGCAAACTATATTCCAGTTGAATTGGGCTTCCTTGATTTTCTTGCTAAGGAATTCGGGGGAAGGGGATGTGGCTAGAGAGGCAGGAACGAACTACATAAAATTTCCTTGGTATTAAGAAAGGAATTTCCATCCTTCACAAACTTTCAAGAAAATTGAATGGTTCTAACGGAAACTTTAAAAGTATTTGGATTTTTGTCTTTAAGAGCAAATGTCGGATATTTAATCGTTTTTAGGGTTGTAGTGACGTATTAGAAACGTCCTTGCCTGGTGATCGCCGGACTGGAGTTCGAGTCTCGCTCAAACTCGTTAGTTCCTTTAGTGGGTGTAATCTCACCATCATTGTGAGCTTAGGAAGGGGGTGTTGGGGGAGCTTATAGGTCTACCTGCTGAGTCATTAGTAGCCATGGCCTGGCCCTCCCTGGTCCTTGTTTGGGTGGAGAGGGAGCTTGGGCGGTAATCATATGTATATATGGTCAGTCTCTAGGGCATTGTCGTACAAAGGCATTGTCACTGTTCCTTGTCTCTGCTACTCGGGAGCGGCCTTTAAACCTTTATCCGTTAATGATCTTTTTTTTAAGTTTTTAAAATTATAAATTCCAAAAATAGTAAGAATTAAAATACGCAATGGGACGAATGATATTTGATTTGAAAAATATTGTCGATACATTCTTTTAAATTGATTAGAATTTTAGTTGAAATTTTATGAAAAAATAGAATATGTAATGAAATGAAGGCAAAACATATGTTTTGTCACTCGGTCATCCACATTGAATTTTCATCTATCTTTATACTGGCGATAATGAATGATACTGGCGATAATGAATGACTGTAAAAAGAGCAGAAACCTAGACAATTATTTTTTGTAAAAAGTTAGCATACTGTCGGAAGTAATGTTTTATAGTGTCAAAAAGATTTTTATGTAGTGCTGAGGAAAACAGTATATTGATCTCTGTGTAATAGAAAAAGATAATGGTGAATGAAGTAATGGATAATGGAAGGAATTACAATTCTTTAATATATTTTCATAGTGATTATGATGAAACTTAATATAAAGGAAAGGAGAAAGAATAAACGTAGCGCAATAAAACGTAAGGGAATAAAACAAGTACCCATGACACAAGGTAAAGAAAACGATTTTACCCACTTGATGTAATAGGTAGGCTACTTAGAATATTTTTTTTTTCTCATTTTGCATAAAACATTGTCTCCTATATTCGGTACTAAATTAAATATTTTAACATTCGATTGCTATCAAATTAGCTAGTCAGGCTAATCGTGGTCCCTGGATTGCATTATTTTGAAAGAGATGGTGAAATATAGAATCGCAAAAGAAGAAGGTAGTTGGGGGTAATTTTACTATTTATTCATGTTTTGATCCAACATCTCTGTTGTACACTCAAGTTAATGAGGCTTGCATTGATAAAGAAGTCGTAATGATTTATTGTACAGATTTTCTTTTCTAAAATTAGAATTTCTTCTTAATCATAACCTTGAAATATATGATTGGTTTTGCTTTATCCTTTGAATTTGTTATTTATATATCCATAACTTTTTATCTGATGACGGAAACTTTTTTCACGCCAACTATTTTCTCCACGGATTTCACATCTTTGGTTTGCTTACAATGGGATCTTGGAAGGTGGTAGGGGTAGTAGGATCCGGGTAGGTGGGTGGAAACCCGATAAAACTCCCCAGTTGGGGAGAGACATTTGCATTCTTCACAAACTCCAAAGTCTGTACAAAAATATGAGCGGAAAGACGGAATATTCCCGTTCCCAATCTCTGAAGTTCCGGTGATTCAATTCAAGAATCACCAACCCCAATATTTCATCTTACTGATGTCAAGATTTTTTTTTTACTTTATTTTTCCTTTGGAGTAGATATTTTTCTATACTTAATTTCCAAAGCTTTGTCGTTCTTATGGTTATGTTATATTACGTATATTTATATAGGATATGAATTAAATTTATTACATATATTGGATTGTTAAATAAAGAGGGGAAAAGTAAATTATCTGTTGGCCTGTGATTGTTTACTTTCATTCTAAAAAGAGCCTGTGATGATCTAAGTTTTATCCTTACATTCCCAGCTGCCATGAATACAGACTCTCTTAGATTTATCTTGTTACTTCCTTTGAATTGATTAATCAATTTGTTTTTAATAAGAGCAAAATTTAAGCAACTGGCAACTGTGATATGTTAAGTATCTTTGTTTAGTATACCTGTGTTATTAGTATTCTTGTCAGAGCCATTGTAATTTTCATTTGAAATATTCATATAGCTGTTGATCTTTGTATTAATAAGGTACCGTTGTAGATGCTCGTCCATTTGCAAAACGATACAGATAATACATAGCTCCAACAAACTTAGACCATGTTAACTATATGATATTCCGATGTTTTCTTGCAGTGTGAATGTACTAATATCTGACAACTTTCAACTTCAATATTTTTTTCACTTTAGAAACTTATCATCTGTTGCTACTACAAAAGTAGGTTTTGTTCGTATGACTTAGTAAATCCAGAGGATAATTTTGACGATCTCTCCTTTAAACATTTTGCTCTACCTTTATGGGAATATTGTTCATATATGCAATCGTAGCAGCTTCTAGGACTAACATAGTTGTGGGGTTCCTTTTCCTACACAATGTTGAATGTGATGTTTGTTGATTTATCGCATTGTCACATTCCAAATCCATTTGTATTTCCTTCCCTCAAGTGTGAAAGTACACTTTGCAGTTTTATTGATACTAACCCATAAGTTATGATATCTGAAATACTACTTTAAATTGCCTTGCAACGTAGCATTGCATTTATAATTGTTTTTATTATTTATGGAGGAATGTATTTATTTGTTAATATAGCTATTTATTTCATATTTTCTTTTATCTTTTCATATACTGTATGTAGATTCTACTTTCTGTCTTTTGTCGACAACAGTGCAACATCTGTTCTCATTCCCATCTCAAGCTATTCATATTTTCCCGGTTACTTTTTTTCTTCCTGTTTACCATATTTTTTACCTTCAACTCTCAAGTTATTCTAATTAACTTATAAAATCCGTTTTTTTCGTTTGACCATTTATGAATAGGAATTCAACAATAAAACAACTCTTGAGACATTATTTCCTCTCTCTCCCTTCCTTTCTAATTTTTATGTTTCTTTCCATAAAAACGTACGCAATCTCCACTCTTATATGAAGATTTTTATATGATGATTTTTTTTTTCTTTTTGACAGGGGAAAAAATCTTCAATCAGCTACTACCTAAATAGGTGTATTTGTTTTAATGGTATGTTCTTCTATTCGTTGCTGCTATTTGACTCCTATTACTTATTACTCCCTGTTTCGAGTTCGGGAATTTATGTTCAGAGAGGTCTCTCCACACATTCACTTTAATAACTACACATTAACAGAAAAGAGATTTGGTTTAAGCATTTTAACTGTAGAGTAATGCTGTGTATTTTGATGTTTTCTGATAAGAGGACTTCATACTCTAGGTGAATTCTAATTGCATACCAGATATGAAAAATATGGTATGAAGAATGTCCTATGTGTTGATATATCTGCATTACATAACTTTTTTTTTAATCCATAGGGAAACCACTCCTTGGGAAAAGAGGTCTGCCGTTTTATTTAGATTAAGAAGTTGATTTGAATATAAAGCATATTAGATTACCAGACATAATATGAATTATCATATTAAAGAGTATTACGTAAACTTGCTTTTAATAGATATTGTATTTAAAAAAAAATAGAAAATAGTATCATCTCAAACCCTTATTGGTAACAGAACACACACATTCATGAGAGCCATTGAGAAATTAACTTCGAGTCATGGTACACATTATGCATAACTAAAACATTTACATTTCAGCAAATTGAAGGGGGGAATGACTTTTGAAGCTTATGACTTATATCTGTCATAGTGTTTATGGCAAGATCAAGTACCTTTCAATAGACCTTAGAAAAATATAAGTATGAAGTATGATTTATGTGTTGGATGATTGTTTATCTATTGAAATACCTTTTAAAACCCATTTCTCACATCTGTTAGGTTGACCTTGTGTGAAGATAGAGATTATTTATGGTAAGCCTTAAGAGTTTGGGTAATCTTTCTGTAATTTCATGTATGGGAATGTATATAACGTATGATATTATTTTGTATACACTTATTTAACACTCATTTCTGGCTACCTTAGTGTTGAATCTCCTATTCGGCCTGTGGATTAAGCCCGATATTTTGTAGAAGTAACGTTCTATTTTTGCCTTTAGGCTTTTAATGATGATTTTGGACTTGAACACTCTACAGTACTTAAATTGACAAAGCATTTTAATCATTTATTATTATAATTATTACCTGCTAAGCTACAACCCTAGTTTTAAAAGCAGGATGGTATAAGTCCTGGGCCCCAATAAGGAAAATAACCGATTGAGGAAAGGAAACAAGGAAAAGTAAAATGTTTTAAGAACAGGAACAACATTAAAATATATATTTCCTATATAACCATATAAAACCTTAACAAAACACGAGGAAGAAAAATTAGATAGAATATTATGCCCGAGTGTAACCTCAAGAAAGAACTCTAACCAAAGACAGTGGAAGACCATGGTATGTATGTAGTATTTGGAACATTCATTCCCTCGTCTTTAGCCAATGTTTCCAATTCCGGAGCTATGTATTTGGGGTTGTTGAATACTACATAAAAGGAAGAGAAAGGCAATCAAATTATTTTCCTAAATACTAAAGGGGCAGTTCATAATACAACTGAATTGAGAACTTCTGAAAAAAGAGTTAATTTTAGCTACATGTCCAACAAACTCAACATGATTTCTTTCAGAAATCGTAGGAACCGGCTTTACATTGAAGTAATCGTTGCTACATTTTTTTTTTATTTCCAAATCAAGATCTTTTGATACTTGTTCCAGAATTCGACATTTAGCTCATTATTTGACCCTTGTTTTCAGTTCCTCTTGTTAATGATCGCGGTAACTGCAAAGTGCAAAAGCTATTAAACTTATTCTCTCTCTCTCTCTCTCTCTCTCTCTCTCTCTCTCTCTCTCTCTCTCTCTCTCTCTCTCTCTCTCTCTCTCTCTCTCTCTCTCATGTATAAATATATATATATATATATATATATATATATATATATATATATATATATATATATATATATATATATATATGTGTGTGTGTGTGTGTGTGTATTATATATATATATATATATGTATATATATATATATATATATATATATATATATATATATATATATATATACATATAATCTCATTAAAAACCGTAGCCGTTGTTTCATCAAGATAAGTACAGCATCAATAGCCTTGATTTCTTCTTTTCTTTCTGAGGAATTGTACAATTCATTGATGTTGTACAAGTGTACACTTTTAAGGTTTGGCAGATACATACTAATTTAAATTTTCATTGCAGACTATTGAATCATTTCCATTGTTTTACCGTCTGTATGGAACATGTTTGGGTCCATTATCAAGAATCTAGATAATAGCCCCAAACATGCTATCCCGAAAGGAGCAGAAAAAAATCATGCATACTCATATCACACACACAGTGTTCAGATGATTTTTACCCCATTTTCTTACACCTTACATCACATCACCCTACTGCTTAGACCTCAATTCTTTCACTCTCTCCCCGTTATTTGTACCACCATCTGCTATCATTATCCTACGAGGGTCTTTAGAAGTTTTTTATTTTAGCTGCGATTGCTTGTTCTTTTATAGAATTGTAATTCATTCCAGTTTCTCTTTACTTTTCAGTTGTATGGAGATTTGATGGCATTAAGACTATAAATCGATTGAGGAAATCAGTGATAACCCTCCTATGAAGATAAAAGGTAAGAATTGTGTTTGGTTACAGGAATTACCTTTCTATAAGCTATACATAGCCTGATGTAGCTGTCCTTTTCCCTAAATCTGATGTTTTTGAGATGGCAGGAGGAATTAACTTTCTTCAATAAGTTCTTAATAATGTTCTGGTACTCTATTAGTTCTAGACAGATAGTCACTCGTTTCTGTGGAAAAAGAAAAAAGAAACAGACGCAATCTTCCTCTAGGATTAATTTATGATTACAATTACATCATTATAATGTTTTACTACATCTTTTATCATTTCTGCATGCACATATGGGCTCAGTGTTCAGGCCTGTTCTTACATGCTGTGTGTGTGTTTGTCAGTGCATCTTGGATTAGCAACTCCCGTGTGGAAACGACAAGTTTCCACACTGCCACGTCAAATGCTGAATCATCCACTAACGGTATTTTCTGATTAAACAGATTTGTAGTTACAAAAGTCACACACATTTCTCCATGGTTAGTTTTGCTCATCCTCTATAAAATGTATTTGGTCCACTGATCATGGACTTAATCTCTCATGGTAAAATGAGAGATGAGGTACGTCGCAGAATGTTCTAAGCAAGAAAGGTATGAGGATGTTTTGAAAAGATTTGAGTAGACTTGCCTTACTAGGAAACTTAGGTGAGAAAATATATAAAGAGATTGTTGTACCATCTCTACTATTTTGGAAGTGGAGTTATGATGCTGGATGTGTATAAGAATTTTTTTTTTAAAAGATTGAGTGGACCAAAAAGTAATTTAAATGTTAGTGCTGGTAAAAAAGATAGATAAAAGCAGATTGGAGTAATTTGAGCATGCAGACCAAATAAGATAATAACTAGGAGATGAAAAAGAGGGCAAAATATTTGCATTGGGAAATAACGGATATAGTATTTAGGAAGCTCAAGTATGTTTGATAGATGAGGGGGAATGTCAAAGTGGCTATAATTGGGTTGAGTGTACAACTGATCCATCTTCAGTGTAAGGATATGAAGTGATTTCTGTTTCAGTTTTACTACGCTGCGATGTTACCCATAACCCAGCAGTCAAGAGTTGAATGTGACAGTGATTTTTGTCTTTTTCTAGAGCCAACCTGAGTTAAGGGAAATAAATGTTGAAGAAAAATATAGCACAGTAATAGATTTGAGATTGGGCACCACAAAACTTGAACAAATCGTTGATCGAAAATTATTTTCGAATAATTTTTGCCCCAGAGATCGAACAAGATAAAAAGTTAATGGACCTAGGTTATGCATATTTCTAACCTAATTCAGACCCGCAAAACATCGTTCCGTTAACTTTTTCTTTAATTTAATTTTTTTCATTTTCTTTTTATTTATCCATACACAATAGAAAAGAAGACATTTTTCAGTGGAAGAAGGAGGATATCCTTCCTCATATTTCAGTGATAAAGGATATAATACCAAAATTGGCTGAGTTTCACATTTTGTAGAAAGATATCGTCCATAGAAGGCAGTAGCTGTTAGGTTACGTGCTTTTTATAATGGTAAAGCATTGCCATTTCAGAAAATTTGTGAAATGTTTGCAGAAAAAAATCCTATCTACTGCCAGAAAAGGGCAAAGAAAAGAAGTAACTCAAAAGGGCAGTAACCCAACGCTAATATAGTAGGTAGTAGGTTGGCTAGGGCACCAGCCATCCGTTGAGATACTACTATTAGACAGTTATGGGGTCCTTTGACTGGCCAGACAGTCCTACATTGGATCCTTCTCTCTGGTCACGGTTCACTTTCCCCTTGCCTACACATATACTGAATAGTCTGGCCTATTCTCTACAGATTCTCCTCTGTCCTCATACACCTGACAACAATGAGAAAACCAAATAGTTCTTCACACTAGGGGTTGACTACTGCACTGTAATTGTTCAGTAGCTACTTTCCCCTTGTTAAGGGTAGAAGAGACTCTTTAGGTATGGTAAGCAGCTCTTCTAGGAGGAGGACAGTCAAAGGTCAAACCTTGTTATCTAGTCTTGGGTAGTGCCATAGCCTCTATACCATGGTCTTCCACTGTCTGTTGGGTTAGAGTTATCTTGCTTGAGGGTACACTCATGCACAGTTTCTATCTTATTTCTCTTCCTCTTGTTTTGTTAAAGATTTCTAGTTTATATCGGAAATATTTATTTTAATGTTGTTACTGTTCTTAAAATATTTTATTTTTCCTTTTTTCCTTTACTCTCTGGGCTAGTTTCTCTGTTGGGAACAATTCTTCTTCACCCAAGGGATAACTGCACTGTAATTGTTCCGTGGCCACTTTCCTCTTGGTAAGGGTAGAAGAGACTCTTTAGCCATGGTAAGTAGCTCTTCTAGGAGAAGGACACTCCAAAATCAAGCCATTATTCTCTATTCTTTGGTAGTGCCATAGCCTGTGTACTATGGTCTTCCACTGTCTCGGTTTAGAGTTCTCTTTCTTTACGGTACACTCGAGGACACTATTCTATCTTATTTCTCTTCCTTTTGTTTTGTTAAATTTTTTATAGTTTATATACGAGATATTTATTTCAACGTTGTTACTCTTCTTAGAATATTTTATTTTCCTTTTTTCCTTTACTCACTTGCCTATTTTCTCTATTAGGACCCCTGTGCTTATAATAATAATAATAATGATAATGATAGTAATAATAATACCACTTACATAAACAATTAGAGAGAGATAGTAGCCTAAGGAATTGACCCAGTTTTTATTCACGATACACCATGAATTATTTACGTTAAACTTCAAAATTTCTAATCAAATCGGAGTCAATAGTCACAAATTTATAAAATATTTCACATTTTTACTCATATCACCAAATAAACATTTTGATACTATTTAATTTCCCCATAGAATAGCAACAGCTTAACAAATTTTATTTTGTAGTATGAGTAGGAGATCCGGCAAATTAGAATATTTTCTGTTTTTATGAAAACAACCATATTTTTTGAAACATCTTCAACCTGGTTTTCTCCAATTTTGTCTACAAAAAGAGTATTAATAATAATATTAGTAGTAATTACTGTAGAATAACACCAACGAGAGAGAAATTTATTGCGCTTCTTAATTTCATGATAGAAGATACTGTTAGATACTGCAAATTCATAATCTCACATAACCACTGAAACCACACGATACCTACATTTTGTGTTCTACTTAACAAATAACAACAGATACTAAGATAGAGATATGTTTTTCTATATGATTATATTGTACACACATACACACACACACACACATATATATATATATATATATATATATATATATATATATGTATATATATGTATATATATATATATATATATATATATATATATATATGTATATATAAATATGTATATGTATATATAAATATAATATATATATATATATATATATATATATATATATATATATATATATATATATATATATATATATATATATATATATGTGTGTGTGTGTGTGTGTGTGTGTGTATATATAAAGAAAGCACTGTAATAATACTCAAAGGATTCATTGAGCTAAGTCTTCTGTTTTTCAGTGTTTTTATTCTTTTATGCACCTATATTTTTTTTTTTTCATGGAAATTTATTGATCATATAATCTGCAATTTATGGTGTGGTTTTCTTACTCTTAAGATTAATTTTTGGTATGATTAAATGATTAAAATTCTTAAGATTAATTTTTGGTATGATTAAATGATTAAAATAAATATCACGATTTGTTATATATGTTTACGATATGTGAACTTTTATTTTTCAGGGGAACCAGACATAAAAGCGTAATAAAATGATGTCAATAAAAATTGTATTCTGACCCGTCAGACGTAAAATGTTTTGAATCCTGATTAACAGTTTTGTAATGACTGTCTAAATTTAATTGTAAACAGAGCTATTGTAATTTTTTGTGCGGGAACTCTACTTTTGGATTCTTCTGTTTTTATTTCAATTCTGTGATATTAATATTTGATAGTCCAGCTAGAATAATTCTCGATTTTTTATTTTTTTTTTTTCTAAACAATATATTATGTTAAAAGTATCTTGTATGTAGTCTTTCTATTACATTACCGAATATATGAATGAACCATTTGCTCCTACACTGACACTGGAGAATCGACTTAGGTTGCTTCTTGACATCTCTAAGCTGCTTCAAGTTATTGTAGTAGCATATAGAAAAACACGATCAGGGTCTTATGATGGAAAATGTTCTCCAATATTCCTGATAAATTTATTTTGGCGAGAGATTAACATATATTACTCACGCGTTGTTTGGCCCTGGAGCGGACATTCCTTTGCATTTCCGTTGGGACTGTGATGTTTGTACTTACGGGAGAAACAGAAAAAAGACAACGTTAATTTTCAATTACTGTATATTCTCATTTTTGGGACTCAAATTGCACTCCTAAGATCATACACTCCATCTTCAGCGGTCGATTATCGATGCGTTTTGATCGTTGGTTCTTTAATGTGATTATCCGTAGCTCCAATGAAATTCTGACAAATATCCATAAATTCGGAAAGTCAAATGAAACTTTCCATTATCTCGCCAAATTTTAGTCAGAACTCCGAAATGCCGTCAGATATTTCCCTGAATGAAAGGTAGAATCCATAATTTTTTTTTTTTTCAGCTTTGCTTCAACACAACTGTGGTGTATAGTTAAATTAGATAGTATATATATATATATATATATATATATATATATATATATATATATATATATATATATATATATATATATATATATCTGTATATATATCATATGGAATATTATACAAAGAGCAAATAAATAACTCTATTTTAGACTTTACGGGTCTCCCAATTCACCGCTACACCATCGTTTCACAAACTAGGTACCTCCAAGCACCGTTTCCCATACGTCAACAAAAACATGTATTATTATTATTATTATTATTATTATTATTATTATTATTATTATTATTATTATTATTATTATTATCATTATTATTATTTTTATTTTTATTATTATTATTGTTATTATTATTATTATTATTATTATTATTATTATTATTATCTAAGCTGCAACCCTAATTGGAAAAGCTATAAGCCCAAGGGCTCCAAAAGGGAAAATAGCTCAGTGAGGAAAGGAAATAAAGAAATAAATAAACTTTAAGAGAAGTAATGACCAACTGAAAGAAAAAATACGACTGGTTTTAACATTAAGTTACATCTTTCATATAGAAACTATATAAACTTAAAAAAATAATAAGAGGAAGACGCATAAAATAGAATAATGTACCCGTGTGTACCCTCAAGCAAGAGAACTCTACCACAAGACAGTGGAATACCATGGTACAGAGGCCTTAATATTATCCAGGGCTAAAGAACAATGGTTTGATTTTAGAGTGTCCTCCTAGAAGTGCTGCTTACCATAGCTAAAGAGTCTCTTCTACACTTACCAAGAGGAAAGTAGCCACTGAACAAATACAGTACGGTATTATGTGGTATGTATATGTGTGTGTGTTTGTCTTTGAGTGAGTCGCGTAGAATTGTGGCAACACGAATGCCCAGCTTTGGAACCTTCAATTAGCTATTTTGTGGTCTACTGCACAGGCCAGTCACTGCTATAGGAAATGGATACCAGCATCGTCTGAGGTCAATAAAGATTATGAGGCTATTGACTTCACCTTAATAAAGCTTCCTGCCAACCACTTACCAGTTCCCTAATACCCTACTTGTTAAAAAACCTAAAGGTTGTACCCTTTTTGCCTGTAAAGTTTATATAGCTCTATGGTGATGTTATATATATATATATATATATATATATATATATATATATATATATATATATATATATATATATATATATATATATATATATATATATATTTATATACATTATCATCATCAAAAGTTGTTACTAGTCCAGTGCAACAAAGGCCTCAAACATGTCCACTCGCGTCTGTTTATGGTTTTTCTATGCCAGTTTATAACCGCAAATTTTCTTAGTTCATCAATCCATTGTCTTCTCTTCCTTTCCTTGCTCTTTTGCAGTCTCTTGGGACCCATACTATAATTCTTAATGTCCATCTGTTATCTGTCATAATCATTATATATCATGCCCTTGTATATTTGCATACACTCATGTCCACACGGGAGATGTGAAAGTGAATCTTGGACGTCCTATTGCACCAACGAAAGCAGATCAATACTTGTGAGAAATTGTCATTAAAGTTCGTGAGGGCTAAGAATAAAATATCAAGTCTTATGAGCAAAGTTATCTATGCTGTCAACGACGCATGATGCTTTAGCTTACTTTTCTTCCAAAGTCTGATGAAAATACATGATACTTATCTTCTGAACAAGATTATTAACGAAGATTTATTTTTCATTCGCTGATGTTAAAAAGTAAAATCTTCAAGACTAAATTCTTTGGAGGAATATTCTTTATTTCTTTTATTTTTGTCTATGTTTTAGTTTTGCAAACTGAGAGATGAAGAAGCAGGATTTGGAAAAGGTAGAAGTTTTACTGACCAAATTTTCATTTCAAGACATTTGGTACAGCAATGTGTAGAATATAGAAATCCACTTTTGATGGCGTGTGTGACTATGTAAAAGCCTTTGATAGTGTGCACCGGCCAATTTTGTGGAGAGATCTGCGTTATTATGAAGTTCCTCTCAAATATGTAAATTTGAATATGTCTGTTCATGAGCATAACAAATGAAAAGTTAATGTTAGTGAAGTCCTATCAAATGAATTTCTAGTGAAAAGTGGAGTACTCAAAGGGAATGTGTTGTCACCTATGTTGTTTGTCCTCCTAATGGATTTTGTAATACATAGAACAGATGGGGATGGTGGAGAAGGATAGGACTGGATTGGTAACAGGAAATGAGGTGACCTAGATTACGCTGATACCGCAGTCCTTATTGGCAGAACACCACAGGACTTGCAAAGCATGGTTACATGAAATATCTCATGAGGGTGGGCTTAATATAGATAGAATAAAGACAGCGAGGATGAGAATTGAATATGCAATGGAAGATGAAATATCATTGTAAGGAGAAAGGATTAATGAGGTAAGAATCATTCAAATATTTAGGAACTGTGATATCTAATACAGGATCTTTAGAAATGAAGTTTAATGAAAGATTGAAAAAACAAAATAGACAAAGGCTAGGTTAAGTAAGTTTTGGAAATCGAATCACCTGAAATTATATATAAAATCAGGCCATATATCAGTTTAGTGAGATTAGTGTTACTGGATGGACATGAGCCATGGTATGACAGTGAAAAAATACCCAACAGATTTTGTAGATTTGTGAATAAAGGCCTCAGAAGAATATTGGGAGTTAAATGGCAGGAGAGGATTAGAAACAAAACTATAAGAGATTACTCGAGTGCCATATGTGGATGACATCATTATGAGGGGTACATGAAGATGATTTGGGGTTGCTCTTTGCACTCCCCAAGAGACATTAGTTCACCAAACTTTCAACTGGGATCCACAAGCCACAATATTCTCTAGAATAGTTGGAAGACCCAGGCCTACATGGCTGAGGATGAAGCGTGAAGTAGGATATGATGAGTGGAGAAGTATTGATTTAAAGATCGAGATACAGACGACTGGCGAAATCTAAACTAGGCCCTTTGCGTCGGTAGGCATAGCAAGAGATTATGATGAGTTTTGCAAATATTATACATTCGATGTTTTTAACAGTGTTGCATGAATAACTGTAAGTTTTGTTCGTTGGTTTAATTTCGTATTTATGACTATTTTAAACGAATGTGATACTAAATGTCTTTTACCTCTAAAAAGTTATGTAAAATATTTCAACAGATAAGCTGTGGGCTCAATAGAAGTTACATATAAATGTATCATACATACATAGATATATATATATATATATATATATATATATATATATATATATATATATATATATATATATATATATATATATATATACGTGTGGTTTACTTCATGAACTAATTCGGTAATGTTTTTTTCAAATTTTTGTCTCGAATTAGCCATTATTTTAGCCTTGTTGGCCAAGTGTTGTTAGCGATTTCTTGTTTTCTCGACTAAAGATTTTTTTTATTTTTTTTTATTTTTTTTTTTTGCTAAATCATTATAGCCGTCCTCATATACCATATATTTTCATATTTGGCGGGTGCCTAATTTTTTATTTAGTATATACCTGGTATGTAGAGAATATATATAAATAAATATTAGTATGTAAACTAATAAAGAAGTAGAATATTCTGGAGAAAATCATTTTCATTCCGAAAGAGGAAAGTAATGTAGTGTAGCCACTGTAGAGTATAATCCGAGTTATTAGAAAATAAATAATCTCTTCGATTAAAAGTTTTAACGTTATATTAATCCACTGCTTACTCTTCTTGTAAAGTTTTTAGAAATTACATGCTATTGTGATGTTTTATAGGCTCTTTAATAGTGAATATTTGGCAACTATTGTTTTAGATTAAATTTTATCATACTAAATATTTTTGCGTACCAATTTTCCTTTTCCTTACCATACTAACCGTAATTACTTTCCTCTTCCTGTTATTTTTTATTCGTTAATTTTCGCCATATTCAATTTATTATCGAAAATAATACGTCAAAATATAAGTTATTTTTTAATAATACGTCAAAATATAAGTTATTTTTTCTTTTAATATCTTCTATTATATAACTAGTTACTTTTTATCATTTAGAAAACGTCTTTGTATAAGAATGATGGAAAATTTATAATGAACGTGGAATTTATTGAACGACAAGCGTTATTATATAGAATAATGTTGTATGCATTTTAGAGATTATATGACAAGTTTGTGTGTGTATTTTATAATCCAAAAATCATCCAAAAATGGTTGAATGTTTGAAAATTGATGCTATAGGTCATTAAATGTTGCAAATATTGATTAAAAGCTTATTAGCTGCGCTATCTAGCGCTATTAACCGCATATTTTATTATATGATTAGTTTAATGGACTAAATACCATAATTGCATTGCATTTTTCAGATGCAGTATCCGTATGGTACGCGGTTTTATGAGAAATCATATTGCGATTATAAGCTACGAAGAGGGAATATTCATATTGAGGGTTTTTCGAATTTTATTGTAA
>NC_090764.1:30434634-30444634 GCF_036898095.1 Palaemon carinicauda
TATATATATATATATATATATGTGTGTGTGTGTGTGTGTGTGTGTGTGTGTATCTTTTTATTTTATTCAATAGCTATACATGAACTTTTTTATACCCTTGTGTCACTTCTAAGACACAAAGTAACAGTACTGTAATAGCTATTGTCCGCTCTGGCCGGCTCTGAAAAAAATGGTAGATTAGATTTAATACATAAGAGACGCACGCATTTTATGGGTTAACACAAAGAGGTTATGGATCAAATATGTAATATCGGAGAAATGTTTGGAATAAAGGAAATATTTTTTTTCCTTATGATCATCAACAATAAATATCTTTTATGGATCTATTTCATAAGCTATATCGAATATGGATATACAGTGCTATCGTTATAATACCCGTACCTTTAGAATTAACACTATTATATTTATAAGTATTAACATCCACATTCGGTTGGTGTGCCAGAGTGCACACCTCTCAGCATTGGAAGTTTTCTTACTCCCTGTAGTAGTGTTTAAGTAAATTTTATTGTAAATTTGTTTTTGAGAAACACGTCCTTGTGGTTTTTCTGCAGTTGCCCCCCAAAAATGCCATGGGAACAAACTAGCCCATCATCGGAGCTAAAAATTAACATAAAACATAAATTAATAGACATATTTACGTTAAATCAATGAAATATAGTTAAAGAGGCAAGAAATATAAAAAAAATATCGCAATAAATAGGAAAAGATGTGAATGAAATATACTGAAATATAAGAAATTAGACCACATACATCAAAAGCAAAAAAAGAATTAAATGAATGACGTAGGAAAAGAACAATATCCAAATCCGAACAAATACACAGAAACAACTTGGAAACAATAAGAGAATTCACTAAAATGATAATAATAATAATAATAGTATACAGAAATATCGTGGAGTACAGGAAAAGAAGAAAAAAGAAAAAATCTCTGGATAAACCAGGTAACTAGCCTAGTAAGGAAAAATCCAAGACTAAAACATGAAAAGACGTTAAGAGTGTATAAGTGATAGAAGATTTTTTATGTATTTCGATGTATTTGGTATAATTCTTGCCTGTTTAACTGAATCTCATTGATATAATGTAATTATATTTATTGATTTATATTTTATGTTCATTTTTTAGCTCCTATGATAGGAAATGTTGTTCCCGAATACTTAACAAATAAACTGTCCAAATGCTGAAATATTTATTTTCCGTTACCTTTCTGCTAAATCTCGAGCTTTCCAGAAGCGAAAATGCCCTTCATTTTATACAGTATATGTATGTATATATATATATATATATATATATATATATATATATATATATATATATATATATTATATATATATATATATATACAAATATATATATATATATATATATATATATATATATATATATATATATATATATATATATATATATATATATATATATATATATGTATATATATATACAAATATATATATATATATATATATATATATATATATATATTATATATAGTATATATGTATATATATATATACACAGTATATATATATATATATATATATATATATATATATATATATATATATATATATATATGCTATATATAAATGTATATGCTATATATATACTATATATATATATATATATATATATATATATATATATATATATATATATATACAGTATATATATATATATATATATATATATATGCTATATATAAATATATATGCTATATATATACTATATATATATATATATATATATATATATATATATATATATATATATATATATATTAATATATAATTCATCTATTTCATATTGTTACTAATCTTAAGGTATTTTTAATTTATTGTTTACTTTTGTTACTTTTTTCCATTTTTCAACTGGGCTGCTTTCCCAGTTCGAGCACTTGGACTTGTTGAATTGTGCTTTTCCAGTTAGGTTAGCAGCTTGGCTAGTAATGATAATGATGGTAATATTGTTACTTAAATAATCAGGTAACTTCCGTCGCAATATTTTTTACGCGGTACTCGGTGTAGATTATTAATGATATCCTTATATTGATTATATATATATATATATATATATATATATATATATATATATATATATATATATATATATATATATATATATATATATGTATATGTATATATATATATTTAAACTGTTTTTTCTCGTTTTTGTTATTGCTCTGTTGAAGGTTCCGTTCAGTGGATGGCAAGGAGGTTAATATTTAACCATCTGGATGGAAGCTTGCTTAGGTATTAATTTTATTAAAGTAGTTCTATATGAACTGTTTGGAAATTACATTGGAATTTAGTATAATTAAGCTTAAGCCATCTAAGTTACGTTTTCACGTTTTACAACATTCAGAATTTTCATTAGTTTGTCCTTTGCTAATCAATTTGAAATCTTACTTAGGTCGGCACAGATGCCAATGACAGACGGCACAAACCGTGTCACTTCCAGTTTTCGGTAAATTAATTCACCTTTTTTGTTGATGTATATATAAATGAAAGTGTATTAAAGTTTGCTTTAACAATTTTTTATTTATAGAATTCTGTTATCTTGAATTCTGACCCATTTATTTATCTTACATCTTGACCATGTAAATGTGGCTATTCCAAAATTATTCAAGGAGCATGGGCCGTTTTTTGTGAAATTTAAGTAGATTGTAATGACGCCATATTGTTAATAATGAAAACAATATCATTGAAATTATATCAAGGATACGGACAATAAATTTTTATAAAGTGATGGTGAAATTTATTAATGTTGGGTCCAAACAAGATTATGAGTCTCCAATAGAGAAACGAATGATTATCATGCGTGAATTTCGAAACTCCAACCATTTTAAAATGGAACTTGAATGATCTAAATATGAGTATATAAACAAAATACGATGTATTTGTTATAGAAGCTTGTCTTATAAAGACTTAAAATGTTATCATACAATTATCATAATGAGTTTACTTAAGCGAGGATTTACTTCAGTCAGCACCACTGCATTATGAAGCCAGCTATAAATCATAATTCTAGAAAATAATGGGTGAATGATTATATTTTATCCTGTGTCATAACTTCAATCGTCATTGACGCCTATATCAGTAAAAAGGTTAGATTATATATATATTTATATATTTTAAATATCAATGACAATTTTAAACTAGAAAATATAATAACTCCATCCTTTGCATATGACTAGCTTCTATAACGCATTTAAAAATGCACTAGTCTTTGAAACTTCTAATATGAGGATTCTTGACAAGAATATACCTGCCCCGGTGAGTATTATACTTCTTAGACCCCCAAGATCCCTCAAGGAACGAGGCAAATCATCGCATTATGCTTGATATTCACCTACCATCGTATCCCACCGTCTTAGCATATTGCTATATTTACAAGGATATCACTCAAATGAGTGAACATTAACTTGGCTCATACATTCATTTTTTTTCCGAGCTGCATAACTTTTAGAATAAAAGAGCTCAAGATTGCAATAGCTATATATGAAGCAAATCATGAAGCAAATCATCAACTCTCTTGTATCAAGCAAGTTTTATAAAATTCTGTACGCTTATTCTTGAAATACCATGCTAACAAGGTCATCGGTAAGGAGACACTGTTGAAAGTGAAACTAATTTTGTTTTGTTTTGATGGAAAACCGGAAGGATTGGCTTCATCGTCATCAATAACAGTGCTGAAGGGAGTCGAAATTCAAAGGAAAAATATAGGAATTCAAAGTCGTTTCCATCATAAACAACATTAGTTTTTTAGGATAACATTGTTGAAAAAATCACTTTATAAGGGTGTTTGTTCATCTGCCTTTCCGTAACAGAATTTGCGAAATATTACCAAATTGCAAACAATTTGATGCGCGTAGTGAAAGTGTAATAAGGTCGTTTATAAAATCATTGTCTGTGACCTTTATGATAAAGCTCAGGAGAGAGAGAGAGAGAGAGAGAGAGAGAGAGAGAGAGAGAGAGAGAGAGAGAGAGAGAGAGAGAGAGAGAGAGAGAGATACATATCGCCAAATTATATACGGTGTAATTACACGTACGTTACTGAAAAGTTTCGAATATTTCCATGAATGATTTCCATTTTCTGATTAAGATAACTTTAATTTACAAAACACGAAAATACAGTTACCTGAAAGGCTTCGGTGGCCGCACAACAACATATCGCAGGTTGTCCCTGGCTATTTTAGAATGTATATATTTAATTGGTCAGTAGATTCAGTAAATATTTCAACCAAAACACAATATGGGCTGAAATATTAGGGTGCAAATCAAGTAACATATGATATCGGCAGATATATAACGTATGTAAAATACAAAGTTATCTAAAATATTGTGTTTATAGCATAACGGGTTAAGTACTTGTTAACAGAATCCTTGAGTACTAGGGGATGGACTTCTGCTAATGAATGGTAAACTTCTATTTCCTTTCCCTTATTCAAATTAACAGGATTGTGAATTAGGTAAATGTGATAGTCTTTGAGGGAATCGGAAATACTCGTATATCTGGTACAAAGCAACCAGCATATTGGATACGGTAGCAAATTAAAGTCGAGGATATTTTAACACGTAAGCAAAAAATGGACATGGTCAGGATATATAATGAAAATGACAGATAAATAGATGGACATTAAGAATAGCA
Source organism: Palaemon carinicauda (assembly GCF_036898095.1). Classification (NCBI taxonomy): domain Eukaryota; kingdom Metazoa; phylum Arthropoda; class Malacostraca; order Decapoda; family Palaemonidae; genus Palaemon; species Palaemon carinicauda. Next base: position 30,439,279 of record NC_090764.1, read on the forward strand.
TAATGGCTCCCTAGAGATTGCCAGAGAAGCCCCCTCCCCCTCGCAAAAAAGGGAAGAGAAAACGATGGATTGACGAGTAAAGAATATTAGCGGGTTTAGACTGCCATAGAAAGATTATAAACAGATGGGAGTAGAAGGGTATGTCTTAGGCCTTTGCCTTGCAGTGGACTAGTTATGGCTGATGATACACACACACACACACACACACACACATATATATATATATATATATATATATATATATATATATATATATATATATATATATATATATATATATTAGATCGATTTATTTATCTTTTTAATCCACTTTCATTACGTTTATTTGTTTCGATGTTACAGATAGCTGCCTAAAGTCCATGGAAAATAAATTTTGATTTGATTTTGTAATTAGATTTAAAAAAAAAAAGATAACAAAAAATTCTAACTCCAGGGTTTTGTAAATAAGTTTATGGAAATGGTGAGAAGTTCGATGGACACCTCAGGCCTACGTTCACAGGAATGTTTATAAAACCATGTACCTCGTCTGCTTGATGATATCCTCCGCAATAGGGATTGCCCATCAAGAGATAATGTTTCGCTTTAAATGCTGAACAAACGTTTTATTGAGTTCAGTTGTAATGACGCCTCTCCTATGTGATGTGTGGATAAATGAATGATAGTACCTCGAGTTACCGTCCCCTTTAATGTATTTATATTGAAAAAAGGGAAATAGGGTAGGGTATACCATATCGTTGAATTTAGAAGCTTCATAAGAGAATATATAGTTTAGCCTGCTGAGTATTTTTTTCCTTCATAAAGATAACAACATCAAAATAGATTAACATTCTGTGGAACGATCTCTGGCCATCCTGTTATAATTTAATAGAAATAATACTCTCGAAATCCCTCCATAATTTTCTGTCTCTTTATGTTTTCCCATACGATAACAAAATGTTATGGGAAAACTGTAAAGCAATTCTGGTGTCTTTCATTGAGCAATTCATTTTTATAAAATCTGTATTTAGTTACACCAGAGAAGAACTCATCAGTTTTTAATCAATGAATATTATTTTTAATAACCATTAATGTCAATGTTACAACATACATCCCTTTTTATGATGTATTTCATGTAAAAGAGAACATACATATCAGCCTTCTATTACAGATGGTTAAAATGTATTACTTAGTGTAATGTAACAATAGATGGGAAAGTATATTTCAAATAAATTTTGTATTACGTCGCAGAGTAATTGGTACAGTTGGCAAGTCAGAAGAGCAAAATTTGCTAGATGTGAAACGCCATCTGGAAATGGCGTTGCTCGTTATATGAATAAAGTTGATATAATGCTGTTAATTAGAAGGGTAACTTTTTATCATACACGTTTAGAAAACGTTTTTGACGTTTATCTTATTTTCGTAGGTGGTGTTTAAAACTATGAATACCTTTCTGTCCACATTACATAAGAAGTACTCTTAAGCACGAATACCCAGATGTTTAGGGCAGTAGGTTGGCTAAGGCACCAGCCACCCGTTGCGATACTTCCGCGAGAGAGTTATTTGGTCGTTTGACTGGCCAGGTGAGTCTACATTGGATCCTTCTTTGGTTACGGCTTATTTTTCCTTTAAATACACGCACACCGAATAGTCTGGCCTATTCTATAATCATTCTCTTACCCCATACATATACTCATTCTTACCTCATACATATGACAACATTAAGATAACTGAAAAAAAACGTTTCTTCCCTCAAGTGATTAACTACTGCACTGTAATTGTTCAGTAGATACTTTCCACTAGGTAAGGGTAGACGAGACTCTTTATCTATGGTAAGCACTTTTCTAGGAGAAGCACATTTCAAAATCAAAGCATTGTTCTCTAGTTTTTGATAGTGTCACAGCCTCTGTGCCCTGGTCTTCCACTGTCTTGTGTTAAGAGTTCACTTGCTTGAGGGTACACTATTCTATGAGTTTCCTTATTTCCTTTTCTCACTGGGCTATTTTCCCCTCTTTGAATCTTTGTGTATATAGCATCCTGCTTTTCCAACTAGGGTTGTAGCATAACTAACAAAGATGATAATAATATCACGAATATACTACTGCATTTGAAAATAGGTAACTGATATTGTTTACTCAGTTAAAAAAAGATTATAATTTTTCTTTGTATAATACAAATATAAATTAGGTTCAAATACATTCAAGTTAATGTAGGCCTCCCTATGTGTATAAGAAATCATATAGACTATCATTATCACGTATGACAATTCAATTAAATGAATAAAAATTATCGTTCACTTGGTTGGCGTAAAGCTACTTCAGAAAAAGAATTAATGTTATTTACTTCTAAGCTTTAAATACTTGAACATGACTATTTAACATATGCTACTAAGGTTTGTTGCACATGGCTCGAAACTTTTAGTAAGTGAAACCTCTTTTTTATTCATTACTTGACATTTAAGGAGTTTTAATTCATTTTAGAGGCAAAAATGTATTCTTAGAAGAATTTTATATCGTAAGTTGTTAAACTTTCTAGTTTATACGTCTAAACTATGCATAATGACAAATTGTTTTTATTTATGCAAATGCAGCTTGTAGAAAATTATCTTTGAACCTGCATTCTTCTATTGTTTTCTTTATATTAACATGGCTGATGCTTAACTGATCTGTGTATTGTCTGATCTCTTTGAGTTAATAAACTTTTGAGAAAAATAGGCTCAAATTATTATGCAATTCTAATCTCTAATGTCCATTGGGGGGGGGGGAAATAGCATCAGACATGGTGATTGATTGATTGATTATTACTTATCTAGCATCCTGATATTCAGACATGGTGAACAGATTTGAATGAATCTTATAGATATTTATATTAGAGGTAATTAACTACCGGGACATGGGGTTAACAATTTGATACCATGGAAATTATGACATTAATTCCTACTTAAAATCAATGATATTAAGAATTTACCCCAATTACCATACCAAAGCTTCATTAAATTATTTTTGTTAAAAAACAGACACACACATATTACCGTAAGAATATTCAGCAGTATCAATGATTTATTGTGTTTCATATTGGTGTGCAAACATCGCTAAGAGCCAGTGTTTTTCATGGTGATCCATGTGATGAAAATGATAGTTACTATGGTTTCAGCTTTGCATATGTAACTGATTAAAAGGTCGAATGGCAGTATACAATGAGTGCTCTGCTGAAAGGGACATCAGTCCGTTATTCTATGTTTAAATGTGTTAATGTATCACTTTCAGATACATCGGGGATTTCCATAACTTGCACCAGAGTTCAGTCTCTGCTCAGGCTCAATAGATCGACTGAAACCATCCTCTTGAGCTAGGCATGATCGATAGATAACATGGGCTAGTGTTTCAGTATTTGGACAGCGAATTTCTGGAACCATTCTGCATTTAGATCAAACGCCCACAAATTTATCTAGCTGTAAATTAGTATAATCATTTGCAGGGATCAAAGAAAACTGTGTAAGGCTAACCTCATCCTAAGGATCTTACTAGAGTGAGGAACTCTGCTTGTACCGGCTTCTTCAAGGGGAAAGAGTAGTATGGATATATATATGTATATATATATATATATATATATATATATATATATATATATATATATATATATATGTGTGTGTGTGTGTACATATGTGTGTATATACACACATACGTATGTGGTTATAGTCTTTTCGACAATGTATATCCATTAAAGTATTGTCGTATAGTTAAACTCGCATCAACCGAAGTGACTAGTACCAGGGACCGGATTAGTTTGTAGTTTTTAATGAATATAGTTGTTGACTATTGAACGACGCAAAAATTCATCCATATTCCTGCGTCCCGAATCGCTGGTATTGCCATCATTGCATCTCACGGAGTACACTCAAAGCATACTCAAGGGTTCCAACAGTCCCTTTCCTTCCCCACTGTAACTTATTTTTAACCTAGTTTACCTCCGTTATCGTTTCATTTCTTCCATTTACAGTAGCTGTCAAATTTATTTCAACTTTTACTTCATAGTACGATGCGTAATTTTTTTCTCACTTGTGCCTTCAAACTAGATAACCTGGGCTTATTCAAAGCGGGAGCTTATGGTAAGCAAGCATTGCATTATCAGTATACCCTAGGTCTGTTGATTTCCTATCATCAATCCGGTCTGATCTTTCTCAACCATTTCCGACTTTTCCATACGTTACAAACTCCATGAGGAGGATAAACAACATAGGTGATAACACATTCACTAGGAGTACCCAGCTGTTCACTGGAAATTCAGTAAATTGTATGTATACAGGAATTTATACATCAGAATGGAAATATACTTATAACGCTCTTGATATCCAAATAACTGAATCTAACGTCTAGTTTTTTATCAATTTAGAATATGTTCAAATCCTCGACACGGTAAATTCACTCATAATATTATGATATTGCCAACTTAGAGTGAAATTGATGTTATACATTTTCATGGTTTGATATTTGAAAGTATGTAAGACGACTGGTTTATTGAAAAAAACTTTACGCACGCATACAAACACACATACACATTAATGTATCAAAAATATATGACTTATTTGAATATAAAAAACACTTCTAAATGTGCAAAATTTATCATATATATATATATATATATATATATATATATATATATATATATATATATATATAATGTGTGTGTATATATACACATATATACATATATATATATATATATATATATATATATATATATATATTATCTATCTATCTGTATATATATATATATATATATATATATATATATATATATATATATATATATATATATATATATATATATGTATATATATATGTATGTGTGTGTGCGTGTATGTGTGTGTGCGTGTATGTGTGTGTGTGTGTGTGTGTGTGTGTGTGTGTGTAAAGAAATGAGTGTTGAGAAAAGGGTGCGTATACGTGTTTTATCCTTGATTCGTCTGTTAAAATAGAAAGGTGGCATCTAGAATTACGTTTCTTTTATTCTTTTTCCCTGAAATCACTTCCTGTTAGGGTATAGTCCAACTGAAATATGTATAAATATTTATATTTGTATATCAAATAAACCTTGTCAATAATAGATTATGACTTCAGAGAAAATAACAAATTACTTTATTGTGCCACATTCATATTTTATCACATGAATTAAGGATAACCCAAATGGTATACAAATCTTGTGTATATATATATATATATATATATATATATATATATATATATATATATATATATATGCATAAGTAAAAATCTTATATATATATATATATATATATATATATATATATATATATATATATACATATATATATATATACATATATATATATATACACACACACACCTACACATGAGGC
>NC_090764.1:30449634-30467134 GCF_036898095.1 Palaemon carinicauda
CATCTGCCAGGTACATAAATAAAAATAAAAATAATTATTTTCTATTAATGACACGATGATTGTTTAAATATTTTTCTTTTTTTCTACTTCTTTTTTGAGAAAAGCATTTATTTCCCAAATAAATTGATCAGATTCTTTTGAATCTAATCAATTTATTGGGAAAATCTCTCTTTTTTTTATTCTATTTCCATTCGTTAGACAATTCACAGCTTATTTCATTAAAAGAGTATCTATAGACTGACAATATGTTGTTTCAGGTGCCAAAGTCATATCTGAAAAAGCGATCACCTTTAGAGTGTAACTAAAAAGAGGGTGTCAATGAGTCTTAAAAAGTAAAAATGAACAGTGTATGGAACGGGATTGACAGCTAGAGACATAGTAGGATAAAAAGGAATTAAATAGGTTCGTGTAGTCATGGGAAGTAATACACTCAGCATAATGTTACAAATTAGATAGGGAACTGATTTATGCTCAAGAAAAATCGGCAACAATACGGCTTAAAGTATATTTTTATTTTTATTTTTTCTCTTTTGGAAGGAAAATTTAAGTTATTTCTTGCAAATCCATTTTCTAATGGACTAGTAAACAACCATATGTAACATAATAATCTTCGTCTCAATATCATATTTTCCTAGATTCTTGATATTGGGTTGGAATAAAGATGAAAGATGAAAAGATTTCTTAATTTTATACTAGGACACTTGATGATATCTGAAGGACAGTGTAAGATCAAAGGTAAACATTTCGTTTGTTGTCCCTTCATTCATTCAGAGAGAGAGAGAGAGAGAGAGAGAGAGAGAGAGAGAGAGAGAGAGAGAGAGAGAGAGAGAGAGAGAGAGAATTCGGTAGTCATGGTTAAAAGGCCGTTCATTTGTGTTAAGTCGCTACTTCTTTTTCATTCAATACTAGTTTCCCTAAAAATATGCATGGATTACGCAAATTACATCTTATTCATTTACAAACATATTTAAAACAGTAGTAGTAATGGGTTTTGCTAAAATCCTAAACTAGTCAAGAATATATATATATAAAATCTAAATTCTCTCCAAATATCCGACTATGCTATCTTTTTTAGTATTAGAGTTATTCTCTCCTCCCCGTTAACGCTTTTACAGGGAATTCACTGATCAACAAAACCCGCATCTACCCTCACATGGGACAAGTGAATTAACACATTTTATAATCCGCTTTCTGAGGGGTAAAGGTAGGGTTGCATCTCGGTATTTAAAGGCCCAAAGACAAACAGTATATAGAGAATTGGTTGCTTTCCCAGGAATATCTTACATTTGCCCCCCCCCCCCTTTCTCAGTTTTATTTGATATTATGGATTCCTGATGCTTTCGTTGTTGTTAAGTATTTGTCCGGGAAAATGAGGATAAAAATACCTATAATTATGTTGCAACCATTACAATAGAATACTCTTACATCATAATGGAATTCTATTGAAAATTTACATTTTGAACTACGAATATGAAAAGCTTCTCCATGGTATCTATTATTATTTGTGAAATGATTAACAACCTTCTTTTGACATTAGATAGAAAAAGGCGATAGAAGATAAAAACACGTCATATACAACACCCCTTGAAATAAGAAATTTAATATGATAACAATGTAACGACCATCCTCTTGCGTAGTATAAAGATAGAGAAACTGAAAATAATTGGAGATTGTTCCCAATTACACGAAAGTTGGAAACGGAGCCAGTTTTTCATTAGATAGGCTTAAAAAACTTCCAGAGCATTTTCTTATAAAGTACCTCAATTTATCAAAAGTTAATTATCTCCATCTCTGAAGTTTTGAGAAGGTGGATTTTAAGTCTTTTTCTGTAGTGCTTTGTTTGTGCAGGTGTATGTGAGTGTTATCTGTCGAAAACCAGTGAAAGCAGGTGGATCACCACTTATGAAAATTTTCTTTATCTGGTTGGGGTAGTTATCGATTGAAATATGACGGCTTGTTGATAATAGAGTGATATTGCTTTTATGATTTTTGTTAATACTGAAAGATTTATATTGATTAAGTTTTCGAATTAGCGTTTTCTAGTAAGTTAATGGTTAGAGAAAGAGACCATGAGGTATTTTTGGTAAAAATTTAGCGTCATCGGCAATATTACACACACACACACACACACACACACACACACACACACACACACCACACACACATATATATATATATATATATATATATATATATATATATATATATATATATATATTATATTATATATATATATGATGTATGTGTATATATATACACCCATCCGTTTTCGAGTGGTGATACCTTACCATGGTGAAACGATTTGCGAATCGCCATGATCAGTAAAGTGATACTTGTCAGAGCCACCCATACTAGGTAGGTTTACTGTGCGTGATCAGACGAAAATATTCCAATATCATCCAATCCGCCAGTGGTGATGAAAATTGGCTAAACCCCAGACATGTATTGACATGTCTGAGGACTTTGTCCAGCAGTGGATTATAAACGGCTGCATTTGTTTTGTGTGTATATATGAATACATATATATACACACACACACATATATATATATATATATATATATATATATATATACACAGTATGTATATATATATATACATATATATATATATATATATATATATATATATATATATATATATATATGTATATATAATGATTGAGTTTAAATACAATTCAATAGATTGAAAATAGATCAATCATTCTATAGCAGCATTGTGTTGTGTGATTTTTTTATGCGAGCATGTGGTTGTGGCTGTTGTCTTTGTTTATGTAACAAGGTAATATTATTGATGATAGTACTAGAATACAGACTGTCACTTATTTACGTTGCTGTGCATTGTTTAATATATTGTTTTTAAAGTATCATGTAGATTTATTATTAGCTCTTAACGAGTGAGTCCACGTCAAGTAACTAAGCACCCTCTCTCTCTCTCTCTCTCTCTCTCTCTCTCTCTCTCTCTCTCTCTCTCTCTCTCTCTCTCTCTCTCTCTCTCTCTCTCTCTCTCTCTCTCTCTCCCCATAAAGAGAAATATCTATTTTTGTTACATGATTAGAAAATAGTTTTTTTGACAAATTTTTTCTAATTAAAAATATCGGTTTTAGGGTATGAAATTTACATCATTATGCAAATAAATGGCAAATATAGTGCATCCATTATGTAAATTAAATTTTGGAGTAATAAGAATAAATTACATTTTATTCGCAAAAAAAAAAAAAAAAAAGATTAGTTTGGTCTCAATTTCCAGTGTTATACTTTATATTTTCAATCACAAGAAGACCAAAATATTGTTTTTAAAATTATAAAATAATGCAACCTAAATTCGTACGGAAATTTTTTATTTAAATTGAAAAATGCAGTTTAAGATAACTTTCTTATAAGTTCTGGAAGTTTGTTTTAGAAACATAAAGCAGTGTACTGCGGAAATATTTCTACGCGTCTTAATGGGTTTTTATAGTGTTTTTATTTCGATTCTTTCAGATTTTGTACTATTTAAAGATTTGGTAATTGAAAGTTCAAAGAGGTTTAGGAAATTTATAATTTTCTTTCACATAAGATGGGCAATTTGGAATTATATACCCAACTTTAACTTGTGGACTGAAAGATTTTACTGGAGAACCAACATAACGAGTATAGTAATGCAATTCATAAATGTTCATGTGAGCATTACTGTAAGTATTACAAAACCCTTAAAAGTAGCTGTAGTTATCACAAATTCAACTCGACTAAGAAACTGTATAATTAAAGGAAAAGATTTAAATAGAGCAGTCTATTCAAGGTATACAAATCGCATGGGATGTGTTTTATTTTGAAAGTCTATATATTTTCTTAGAAAAAAAAAAATGCTAATAATTGCCAATCATCCATTAATTTACATTGTAGGTATAGAATCTCCAATATATTGCATTTTGCTAGAGTAGCGTCAGCAAAATGACACTTCAACCAATGATTATGTTATAGTATTTGGTTTTTTATGATAGGACACTGAACTAAACTCGAGGCAATTTTTTTTATTACACCTGTGTTTCTCATTTTAAGGTCTAAATACTTTTTAAGCATTTCTAAGCTCTTAAATATAATAGGTTTGGGTTTTAAATTACAAATATTGCTAGTGCCATTTTTTAAATGGGTGAAAAAAAATCTATGTAGCCAGCTCCCATCTCATTATAACAGATATGGGTTTTTACTGGTTAAGGAAACCCGTCTCTCTCTCTCTCTCTCTCTCTCTCTCTCTCTCTCTCTCTCTCTCTCTCTCTCTCTCTCTCTCTCTCTCTCTTCTGTAGGACCAAATTATATCTGTCACTATCGAGCTTGAAGGAGATATATCCCCCCTCCCAGGCAGCATAGCTACACCCTTCAGGTGACGTCTTCCCAAATTTTATCTGCGGAAATCCTAGCGACTTTGTTCCTGCTACCAAGATTTTGGATTTCCGTACTACATCTGGTTTTCTTAACTGGTAAATTTAATTCTTTTATGACACTTGATATTTATTGGGGTTTTTTTCGCGGTTATTTTTTCCCATCTTTTATTTTTCCTCATTTTTATTTTTTATTTATTTATTTTTTTTTCTTTTTTTTGAGGGGGACTGGACCAGGGAGGGTCATTAGGTTGCTAATTCCTTTTTCATTGCTTTTTTGCTAACAAATTCATCTTCACTTTATTCACTTGTAAATACTGTACATTTTATGATCTTATAATGATATTGTCCACTATAAATGACTTAGAATAGATAAAAAGTACTTTCCATTACTAAACCTCAATTTATTATAACCAACCCCGTTCCCACTTTCCGAGCTTTACTGGTCATACCCAGCTCAACACTAGCTACACATTGCCTCCCATGAGACAAGTGGATTTATTCTGCAATCCTCTTGCTGAAGGATAAAGGTAGGGTTGTATCTACTCGTTTTATTAAAAGGTGGAAAGACAGACTGAAGATGCAAGGCTTGTTGTTTCTCAGGGATTCTCTCCGTTCCCCCCAACACTCTGTTTCGGAACTAGGGGTTGTAACTTAGATTCCTGGCTTGTTTCATCTGTTCTCAAGTGGTCAACGAGAATATTTCCTGCACATTTCTGAGATCTATCACATTTCTGGAGGGAAATAAATCTTTCAGTGAATTGTGATACATTTTCAGCGTGGATGAATGGATATGTTGTGGGGTTTTCATATACCAAGAGGGAAAATCTATTATGAAAAAAAATTGTTGCAAATTGTTTCTTGTAAATACGTGCTTTACAAAGGGAAGCAGATGTCTTCTGTTCAAAATGTTATTACTATGCATAGGATTAAGTGGTTTTGTCACATACTTTTTCTTAAAAAAGACTTATTGTCAAGAAAAATATTCGAAACCATTCCAAAGGCAAAATGAACCATCAACATTCGCCTATAAACTGGGTTTTTATCTTACAATAAATATTTTTTTCTGTTTTTCAGGTTTCTGTAGTAAACATGTTACCCGCCAAAGGTAAATGTCTAGGAGAAGGCCGCACCCGTTTTTCAAGTATTAACGACGAAAAACTGCAAAAAACAACCAGATTATTGTTGCACAGTGCATAGAAACATGAGGAAATGAATAAAAAAGAAACTAAGACTTAACTCTTACACACAAAATGTAAGCATAAACCTACTACTACAATTATGGGGAACCCCAGTTGGAAGCGGGGTTTTTGGGTGGGGGAGGATGAGAAAAGTGATTTTTCGGGGCACTACCGAACCTAATACAACCAACTAACCTACCCTGGGGGCCTGTACCCCTACCTAGGCCTACCGGCGGGGGGGCTTCGCCCCCCCTGCGACCCCCCCTTAAGGCCACAGTGATTTTCAGGGCACCACCGAACCTAATACACCCACCTAACCTAGCCTAATAGCCCTGTACCCCTACCGGGGGGGGGGGGGGGCGCTTCGCCGCCCCCCCCCCCCTGCGACCCCCCCTTAAGGACACTACCTAACACATCCATCAAACCAAATCCAAAGTGATGGTACTGCTGTATACATCGTTATACTATCACCATTATAATATACTCCATAAATTAATGAAGCTTACCTTAACCTGTTGGTTGATAAAGATGTGCTGCTGCTTTGAGGAAAACGTGAAGCCGTTGCGAAGGTTCCCTGACATGCAGGACAATTTTTATTTTGTAAAATTAAATTGTGTCTCTGGCACAAATCCACTAGTTTTTCAATATAACCCCGAATAAGTAAGAACAATTTCATTGTAACTTAGGAAACAGTCAGGACAAGAAGATGGAATTTCAACTTCTTGTGCAATATCAGATGACGTGCTTGCTACGGCCTCGATGTCTAGGAACGAAATAAAATGGCTGGGTAAGAAAATGTATTGTCGCACTGTGATGGGTAAGAAAATGTATTGTCGCACTGTGATTGGCCAAACGTGAAGACGTCATTGAGAAAGAAAATGTATTGTCGCACTGTGATTGGCCAAACGTGAAGACGTCATACTGGACTAGTTTGTCTGCGGATTATAGTGGTTACAGGGCTCATTTGAGCAAAAATAAGACACAGTCAACAATAACAACAGACTTAGAAAAATATGGGAGGAAGACAAGAGTAGCGTGAGTTTGATCGTCGATATTTCGACTATTATTGATTTTCACTAAATTATCTCACTGGTATACCATTATATACATACATTCCTACATATTCTAGTAAAAATAAATTGAATATCAGTGATATCTTCATGCGGCCCTCTCCTAGACATTAACCCAGGCAAAAAATAATGATGGTATTAATAAGGATTTTTTCCCCACTGAGTCACATTATAATATAGAATTCGAAGCCGGAAGAATTAAGCTATGGAGCCTGATGAATCTTGATAGAAGCGGGGAGATGACCCTTCCGGTTCGCATGATTTTGTGTTTTTATCTTTCATAGCACTTTTAGCCTTAGATAGGTATTACAGAAAATTATATCATTTTAGTTCTTGGCAAGAATTTTGGCTATGAACCACCAAGATCATCTAAATAAAAGGTACAAAATACTGCAGAGCCCAACATGGTCACATTGGCTTTCACTACAATGTATTCTAACCATATTTCATTGATTTGCTATAAAATCAACACTCTTTATCCGGTGGGATGAGTGTCTCATTAACTTATATAGACTCAGTTTGAAGATTAAGCATAAAGAGTAACATTGGTACGGATCCATGTAAATTGCCATCAAGAAAGCTTCCCGATGCTCATCTTGTCAGCATATCAAAAAGATATGAATTAAAAAAAAGAAGCGTGAAAGGTAAAAAGTTAAGATTTGTAGAAAGCAGTAAATCCACACCTGAAAAATGAAGTGTTATACTAATAAGCAGGAAGAGAATGCCATGGGAGGACATGGTGAATGAAGAATGATCCTCTAGGTTAATTAGAAGGGAATGGAATTTTGAATTAAAGATCTGTCTCAAGTTACATGAAAGGAAAGAAGTCTCCATAAAAGAGAGGCCCTATAAGAGATGCAGATGAGGTAATGGGATAGAATAGCTGTGTTTCGTTCAGACTTTTTGAGAAGGAAACAACAAGAGAAACTCAATAAATTTTAAAGTACTAATTTGAATTTGGGTGGATTATGCAGGTGTACCTATAAACAATGATAGAAAGGTTTTGCATTGTTTAAGCATATCCGAGTTTTGTCTCGGAGTTTTAGGCGCTTCACATTATTAAAATTGTATAATAAGAGTTCATTACTAAATCATTTGTATGTCAAAGAGGTATTTTTCTGAATAAGCTAGAATGCAAGACTGCATTATCCGTTTGAAAATAACATCTCATCTTTAAGCTTCTGTAGCATCATTCAAGCAACAAAGAGATAGCGAGCTGGTACCTCTTTATTTCCAACTCTCCCGGAAGATACGAGGAACCATTAGGGACAAAAAAAAGACCCTTGTGGTGTTCTCGTACAAAGAGAATGTATTACAAGGTATTTCGGAATTGCTGTTAAAGTAAAATTATTGTTGCCAGGTTTTGCTCGTAGTTTTCAAACCGTTCAAACTAGTGTTAGTTTTTAAGGGATACAGTATATGCAGGACTGTGTTTTAAATGTCAAATGTAGATCAGAGTTGGTGATAACATCTTTAATACCGAAATTAGATAAAGCTATGCTCTGTAGACTACTAGAAAAAAATAGAATCTTAGAAAAAATAAAATGAGATGACTAAGTGCATATGAAAGGTTTGCAAATCATTTGATGAATACGCAAGAGCCTATCTCCCTCATTTTGGAACAACATTTCACAAAATAGAGAGCGATAAAGATTTATTCTCTAACGGGTGAGATATATAAACGCTTGCGTATCATCAGTTTAATGTTCATATATGATTCCCAAGGGTAGATAATATGAATAGGAAGGAATATTGTAAAGAGAATTAAAATTGTATACGAGGAGTCCTCTCTCTCTCTCTCTCTCTCCCTCTCTCTCTCTCTCCTCTCTCTCTCTCTCTCTCTCTCTCTCTCTCTCTCATATATATATATATATATATATATATATATATATATATATATATATATATATATATATATATATATATATATATATGTGTGTGTGTGTGTGTGTATATATATATGTGTGCAGAGAGAGAGAGAGAGAGAGAGAGAGAGAGAGAGAGAGAGAGAGAGAGAGAGAGAGAGAGAGAGAGAGAGAGAGAGATAGTGTTAATGTGTGATTTGTCAAAATTAAATCTTTTCCCCTAACAGGGATATTATCCACAGATAATGTAATGCTTACTAAATGCCTTGAATTATCATAAAACAAATCACGAATTACCTGAATAAATGACGTATAGATGATAGTTTAGCTACAGCTAACCAGGGAATTGTAGCCACTTGGATACCTTTAACGACTTGACACGATTTTAAGAGTAAATCACATTTTTTTTTTTTAAATGCAGGGTCTTTCGAAGACTTATTTTCTGCTTCGGTCGGAAAACTGTCTGTCATTTATCGGATTCTGAACTATATAAAACGCATTATATTTTGCAAATACACCTGGATTACTGGTCACATACTGTATACCAAGGTCTATAGAATGCAATATAGACCTTGCTGTATACTGTACATGTCTGAAAACCTCTTTTAATATGTACTAGTTTGGCCAGGGCCCCAACCACCTGTTGAGATACTACCATTAGAGAGTTATACAGGCCTTTGACTGCCCCGACAGTATTAAATTGTATCTCTCTCTCTTGTTACGGCTCATTTTTCTTTTGCCCACAAATACACCGAATAGTCTGGCCTATCCTTTCCACATTCTCTTCTGTGCGAACAATTCTTCTCTGTTCAAGGGCTTAGCTGCTGCACCTTTGTTGTTCAGTGGATACTTTCCTCTTTGTAAGGGTAGAAGAGACTTTAGCTATGGTAAGCAGATCTTCTAGGGGAAGGACACTCCAATATCAAACCTTTGTTCTCCAGTCTTGGGTAGAGCCATATCCTCTGTACCATGATCTTCCACTGTCTTGGGGTAGAGTTCTCTTGCATGAGGGTACACTCAGGCACACTATTCTATCTTGTTTCTCTTCCTCTTGTTATTTTCAGGGTTTTATAGTTTATATATGAAAGATCTCTTTCAATGTTAATATTGTTCTTAAACTTCTCTTTTAGTTTATTTCCTTATTTTCTTTCCTACTGAGCTATTTTCCCTATTGGAGCCCTTGGGCTTATAGCATCCTGCTTTTCCAACTAGGGTTGTAGCTTGGCAAATAATAATAATAATAATAATAATAATAATAGTAATAATAATAATAATGATAGTAATAATAATGATGATAACAATAATACTCGATGGCGGTATTTGAGTTTTTTAAAGGTTTGATAACGAAATAAACAAGTGTTCAGACCGAATAGACGCATGATCGATTTGCCCCCTCGCCTAGTAAACTAAGATCAGTGGTGATCAGACGATTACATAGCCGCGTAACCTTCTGTTACTCCAAATCCCCCCATTCATAACTCTGTGGGAGGAGATCCTTTTTTTTTTTTTTTCAGTAAAACACGCTTGACCTTGATCACGCATTGAGCTAGGAGCTTAAAGACTGTAGACTACCAACGTTCTAATCTTTTATTGCAAAAGACGGATGTATATATATATATTATATATATATATATATATATATATATATATATATATATATATATATATATGTATATATATACTATATATATATATACTACATATATATATATAATATATATATATATATATATATATATATATATCATAAATAGTTGTGTGTTGTACGTGTGTACCGTATTGCATGCATAAATTGCCTCATGATTTTTCCCTTTGAGTGATCTAAAGAGAAAATATTGGGCATCTTCTTCCCGTCATTACTTCTCCATCCTTGCTGTGATCTATAATATTCTGTTAATTATCAACAGAGGCGCAATTAGTTTGAAAAACAAGAAAAAAAATATTTCCAGATTGTCCTTTCCCTAATACAGAAATCTAATCGGGAGGTCATTGTTTCAAATTATATTTTGTAAATAAACTTACGCTTTTTTAAAGTAAGGTTGCTAAAACTAAGGAATAAATTTTCAAAAGAAAATGCGGCACTAGAGTGACATTCGTAGAGTTGTGGTATTGTCGTTTCCGGTAATACTGTGGGAAATGTCAAGAGCACCACCGTTAAGTGCGTTTCATTTATATAAACAGCCATTGGCCGAGTACACAAGAGAGATTTGGTCATGCGTTCCATGAAATGAAACAAGACGACTGCGATTATAAATTTTGTCGGAGAAATTCACAGGTATATTTGAAAGTCTATTGACGAATTGCAGCAACAATATTATGTGCTTACATTTGCTCAGAGAGAGAGAGAGAGAGAGAGGAGAGAGAGAGGAGAGAGAGAGAGAGAGAGAGAGAGAGAGAGAGAGAGAGCAATCTTCATTCTCGTTTGAGTTGACTAAAGCAGAGGTAGTAATGCGTTAAGAAATAACAATAAAGTATTGTTAATTCCCTTTAGTTGAGCATTTTTTTTTTTAATATTATATCAGTTGAGTGAGATCGGCGTTACTGTATTGACATGAGTCATGTTGTGACAATAAAACAATCTCCAACAGATGTAGTAGATTTGAGAACACGGCCCTCAGTAAAATTTTGGGAGTTGAATGGAGAACAGAATTAAAAAATGAAGCTATAAGAGAGATTACTTGAGTGCCATATGTGGATGAGATCATGGTGACGGCATTCGAAATCTAATTGAGGCCCCTTGCCTGCATGTTATTATTATTATTATTATTACTATTAT
Source organism: Palaemon carinicauda (assembly GCF_036898095.1). Taxonomy (NCBI): domain Eukaryota; kingdom Metazoa; phylum Arthropoda; class Malacostraca; order Decapoda; family Palaemonidae; genus Palaemon; species Palaemon carinicauda. Next base: position 30,460,886 of record NC_090764.1, read on the forward strand.
TATCTTTTTTTTGGGGGGGGGGGGACTTGCATGTATGTTTGCTTATTTATGTATCAAAGTTTTCCAGCATTTTCGCTTTCCTCAGGATCTGCTGTTAAAAGTTACATCTTTTTATACTTTTTTATGATCAACCACCTACCCTACAGCACGGTTATAGAAAAGTCTAAGCAGTTCAGACCTTACTCTTCATTTGCAAGGAGAAAAACAGAGAGAGAGAGAGAGAGAGAGAGAGAGAGAGAGAGAGATGTTCGTGCATAGGCTATGTGCTGTACTAATGGTCAAAACATTGCTCATTCTTTAATTTATTAGTATAAGCCACGGATTCATTCTTATTTAGCTGTAACGTTTTCATGAAAAATTAACGAGATAAATATTTGGTTTTGTCTTGTTAAAAAAAAAAAATATGTAAAATTGAACAACAATTTTGATTTACACACTTATTTCTTTATCTGTTTTCAATATATAGATAAACTGTGATCTGTGAATATTGGTGCACCTCTTTTCAAAATGTTATTTTTAATTTAGACATATCCAACTTATACATATGCATTTTATTCAAGGATTATTTTCAAAGACATTTGTCATTACCAATGTATTAAAGCTGTACTGAATTTAATATCAAGGAACATGGAAGTAATATGTCTTATATTGAAGGTTCAAAGCAAAAATGTGTTATATTGAGTAAACGGCAAGGAAAGCAATGATTACAAAACTGCTGACTATTAGTAAAAAAATTACTTATTCTTTGACTGGATTAAAGGTAAAAAAGGCGAACCGGTCCTGACTTTTCCATCACTTTGTAGAGCAAATGTCAATGAAATTATGCTTGTGAATGCTACAAACCAAATTCTGTCCTATTCCTTTTGTTTCAAAAAAAAAATTGTTGAAATTGTATGTAATGTAGCAATTCCAGAAACAAATTTTTAGTTTGAAGTAAATACTGGTGTACTATCTCCTATCCTTAGCTGTTTAAAAGCCTTTTCATTTTTATAATGAATGCAGTAATAACAAGTATTATATATTACTCTTGGAATTATTTGCTTTATGGCTATACTGTGAGATTAAAGGAATAAGTTATGCATTTTAGGAAGCTATTGGACCCAAAACTGTTGAAGGATACCATTATCATATGAGAATTTGAGCTACAAAGCCATATAATTTCTAACCTTGATATTAGTTCATAAATAAAAGTAAATCCAGAAATAATGCGCTTTTAGTCGTACTGTAAAAACTGTAATTAAACGTAGGAACGGAATAAAAGCTTTGAAAAGTTACCTAGAAAGTATCTAAATGACTGTGACTCCCACACATGCATTAATATATATCATCGAGACAAATGTTCACTGATACATGCTCATACTGCATGCCATGATTTATCACAAGATAATTTTCAATGTTTTTTAAGCACCGTATTTCAGATGAACGGTATTTTTTTCTTGATTACAGGGTAATATATCCATGATAAATGATTTAGAGGTTTTAGTATATTGTTGAAGATAAAATCTAATAAGATTATACATTTGATAATTTCCATAAACGCACTGTTTACCCTTATGGCAGTAATAACTAAACGTCATTTTTAAAAGAAATATAGATTGTTATAGAATTAGAAAATCTGTCCCTTGAATGCTATAATTTAATTAGGAAATAAGTGATTTATTTTATTACATTAGGATGCTCAGATACTGCCTTTTTATATATTATACCATTTTAGAGATAGCAGAAGAAAAAATGCTTTGAAGCCATGTGGACAAAATGATAATCATACGATTAGGGACCGAACTTTTAAAATAATTTTGATTTTAATGTCCTTTACCCCATTTTTTTTTTTTTTACAAGAATATCCTCTAATTTGATATACTCTAAATGAAAATAGTTGGTTGATTGGCTCATCTTGATTTTTTTCTTTATATAAAGGGAAGGAGAGCTAATTGTAAAATTATGAGTCGTATTTGGTACAGCATGCATTTCAGTCAAAATGAAAAATCCTCCTTCAGGTATGAGATGAAAAATCATCTTTCAGATGTGAGTTGAAAAATTATCTTCCAAATGTGAGATGAAATATCATCTTCCCAGCATGATAAGGAGAATCTTTTTACAGACATAAGATAAAATATCATCCCATATCTTAGGTCATATTTATACGTGTAAATTAGTAATCACCTGTCTATGAGACACAAAAGGTGTCTAAATGGTTTGATTAAACTTATGAAGACCACTAATGATGTGTCTTTTCCCAAGATTTCTTTTTTTTTTTTTAATATCCTTTTCTGTGTCCGGCCCATCCATTTAGAATTTGTATAATACTGTTGCTAACGTTCATGAAATTAAATAATATTTATTTTTTCTTACATACCTTCTAACAGCCCAATTTTGTTAATGTAGTTAATGAAGACATATGATGTTGAGAACATTATAGATAGAGAAATACCATAAACCCACTAATCAAAGAACCGCTGTTATGTATTTATTTAGTTGAAATGAAAGAATGTTTCTTACTTGAGTGAGAAGCAAATGAAATGATAGATTTTATTTTCCGTCGAACGCAGACTATAGATGTTTGTCATCCTATTATGCCTTTTATAGACGTAGGCAAATTAATTTCAAAGTAGTAATTAGAAATATTGATCGAATGTATCAATCGTAGAGCGGGGGTAATTCTTTTCCATCAAATGTTTAGGCTTTTAACTTTTAGGTATCGTCCATTTCTTTTAATTAATAGCTTGCTTTCTAAATTAATGTCATTTTTCCGTAAAATTCCATGGTTTTTAGTCCTTTGACTATACTTTTTTCCAGTTTAAACGTTATTCAGTATATTTAAGTTTCCCATTGAAGTCTGTACCATTCCCGGGGTAATTTTTTAACATTTGTTTCTGGTAGCAGACTAATATTTTAATTTTTTTTTCTCTTTTTTTTTGCCTTATTTTTATGATGCAAACTATAAAGTTTAAATATTTTTTTTAGAATTTTGAGAGAGAGAGAGAGAGAGAGAGAGAGAGAGAGAGAGAGGAGAGAGAGGAGAGAGAGAGAGAGAGAGAGGAGAGAGAGAGATTCTCAACGGTGCTTTAGTTATTAGAGAGAGAGAGAGAGAGAGAGAGAGAGAGAGAGAGAGAGAGAGAGAGAGAGAGAGAGAGAGAGAGAGAGATTCTCAACAGTGATTTAGTTATTAGAGGATTCCTGGAGTGCAACACCAGAAACAAACGCGAAGAAGAGGAATCCTGAATGTTAATGGAATCAATTTTAAGTTATTGCTCAATTTTGAGAGAGAGAGAGAGAGAGAGAGAGAGAGAGAGAGAGAGAGAGAGGGAGAGAGAGAGAGAGAGAGAGAGAGAGAGAGAGAGAGTTTATTGGAGAATTATTAAAAGAATGTTTGAGCTTCTAAACTCTAGAATGTGAACGATGCAATGGTTTTTCATATAAATTTTGAGGGAAATGGAAATGTTTTGCAGGTATGGTATCAGTTCCTTCAATAAAGCAAAATTATAACTTTCAGCTTCTATTGATTATGCTTTCTATAAGCCTTAAAAAAGTCCCCCTTGCCAAATATTTTCATCTTTTCATCACTCGCTATTACGGCTCTTTCTTCTAAAAATCTATTATACCTCATCTATCTAGCAATTTCATGGTCTTCCTCTCCACATTTTTGAATTGTTTATTTGTATATTTGGGTGACCGCACGTGTTTTTATATATATTTTCCTTAAAAAAAAAAAAAAAAAAAAAATTTCCCTAGTTTTCCATTTAAAAGTAATCAGGTTGTAACACGTGATTAAGTATCAATATCTTAGTTGTATTTTGTTTATCTTTATTATTATTATTATTGTTATTATTATTATTATTATTATTATTATTATTATTATTATTATTATTATTATTATTATTATTATTATTATTATTATTATAGGGATGCAGTTCTTCGTTTAAACAAATTTAAATACAAGAGACTATCCTTTTTTTGGTAGGAATATTTTTTTTTAATTTGTTTCTGAAAAAATATGATATAAATATTCATATAGAAGAAAGAATAGATATGAGAAATGTTTAAAAAGTAAATGGCAAAACTATTGTCTTATTTGGTAAAATATTATCATTATTATTATTTATTATTATTATTATTATTATTATTATTATTGTTGTTGTTGTTTATTTTTTTTTTTGTTATTTGTTACTTTTTATTCATTTTTTATTTTTTATTTTCTTATTTATTATTTTTAATTTTTTCATTTATTATTTATTAATATTTATTATTATTATTATTATTATTATTATTATTATTATTATTATTATTATTATTATTATTATTATTATTTTAGCCACATATTCAACTGAGTAATTCTGTTCCTGATCTATTCCAGTTCTGAGATATGCTGGGAATATCTAAGATATAGTATCCTCTGCATTTTATATTAATTTAACACTCATTTAACTGATAAAGATTGGGTAATGTATGAACAGTTTATAAACAGTTTATTTGTAGATAAATGAACCAGTTAAAGTTATATTTGTAAGCTGGAGTTACATGGAAACTATATAGAATATTGACACAGAACACTATATGGAATATTGACACTATTATTTTGCAATTGCCGTTTCATGATAATCCAGTTATTGGTTTCAACGACCGGCCTCTGTTGCTGTTGTTATATTTGATTATTAAATTCGTTTGTGTTATTTGAATATTTTTATATTAACACGTATACTGTATTGTTGCTAATTTGTTTTAGAGAGAACTGGGGAATAGAGTCATAGGAGCCGAGAATTACAGTAGTTCCTGTCTCATTGTTTATTATATATCATATTTGTTTTTAATTCAGAAACATAGGAGCCGATGATTAGTTCCTGGGGGTTTACTAAATATCAAATCATATTTTTTTCTTTTACTTCAGTTATGCCAAAGGGAGGAAGGAGTACCCTTCTAGCTGGATAATTATGACCCATCATCCATCGTAGGATAATTAGAATCCATTCCTTTGACAGGTACAAAGCAGGGATCCTTCGTCAATTTTTCAAGGCATCAGATCTCTTGTGCTTCCTAAGCGGAGAAATAACAAATTGCTTCTTAAGCCTTCCAACGTTTATTGAAAGCTCGGCTTTCTGTAAGGCCCACACTCTTCCCCCGCCGTCAGATAAGTGGATTAATAAATTTCACGTCAGCCAGTAAATGCTAGGAGCCGCGATATATCTGTTTCCTAAAGTGTAGTAAGAAACGTCTGAGTAACACAGAAGAAAGAGGATTTTAGTTGAGCATTTTTTTGCTATTTTCTTTTCTTTATGTTCTCCGTCCTCTTTGTTTTCATGAGTAATGCAGATTTGTTTTTTTTTCTACATAACAAATATATATTACTTTTCGATTTTAGTTTTCGAAGTCCCTTCTAACAATAAATTGAAGCCTCATTTTATTAGAGATATTGGAGAATTCTGGAAGCCATTATTTAATATAGATGATATAAGCATTATGCTGTAAAATCAGTTTATATCTTTAAATTGGATATGATTTTGTAGTCTTGTAGGTTCTGACAATGATTCAATATCGCCGCGATTCAATGAAGAAAATTACATTCTAATTTTCATGTGAGAGAAGCATAGTGAAAGTGTTTAATCATATTCAATAAAAGAATATGATATTCTTTTCTTGAATGTTTATTTTATATCTGTTCACAAACTTTGTAATTTTCCGAAAGATGGGGGTTTATGAATTTTTATTTTTCGAAATTCATTTTGACCAAACAGCTTGGGAAAATCCATGTTCATTACAAAATTTATACCCCAGAAGAGATTCCTCGCGTAGCATTTGGAACGCATGGTCGTTTTTCCGGATTTTTGTGGAAGATACGATCGACAATTAAGAGTATAAAAAGAGCAAGAGAAGATTCTTCGACAAAGAGCCTTAACGTATTACTCTGAGATGTCTCGAAAAGTGGCTGTTCTGCACCGAAATAAATACTCCATCCTCTCGAGGGCGAATGAACTTGTCTCTCTTTGCAAATGTAGCAGGATTTCAAGTGCAAAGGAAAAGACACAGGGAGAGAGAGAGAGAGAGAGAGAGAGAGAGAGAGAGAGAGAGAGAGAGAGAGAGAGAGAGAGAGAGAGAGAGAGAGAGAGTGTGTTTGTGTGTTTATTCTAATTACTGACCCTTGTGAAAACTGGAATTTATAAGTATAGTTTTTTCGTTGCATCCTCATTTGTAGTTAAGAAATTCTTAATGAAAATAGACATAAATTTGGTGAGTAAATATTATATTTCGTAATCA
>NC_090764.1:30469634-30502134 GCF_036898095.1 Palaemon carinicauda
AGACACATTCCTATATGTATACATATATTATATATATATATATATATATATATATATATATATATATATATATATATATATATATATATATATATATATATATATATGTGTGTGTGTGTGTGGGTGTGTGTGTCTACTCTATTTGTATGTATATATCTGTGTATTAGTATATACACATGTAAATGTACACACACACATATATATATTATATAATATGTATATTATATATATATATATATATATATATATATATATATATATATATATATATATATATATATATATATATTTGTATATATGTATATATATATATATATATATGTATATATATATATATATATATATATATATATATATATATATATATATTTGTATATATATATATATATATATATATATATATATATATATATATATATATATTTATATGTATATACATATAATAGCTAATCTACAACTGTAGTCGGAACATTAAAGGTTCCAACAAGAAAAGCAACCTAGTGAGGGAAGGAAATAAGAAAATGACAAATAAACTATGTAAGAGGAGTGATGAATAAAAATATAAAATGTGCTAAAGTTAGCAACAACTTTAAAATAAGTTAATAATCAATGGTATTTATATAGATCTTATTTTTTTTATAATTGCTAATCCGGTTGTTCAAGAAAACGTTGGTGAGGATTAAATAGGTATGAAACCGTTGACAGAAAATTAGGGAAATTCATTCTTTTGAAACTAATGACATTACCAAAAATGTTTACTCAACCTATCATAAATTATTCATCAGTTTCAGTTTTTTTTTTCTTTTTTTTTTTTGAGGAAGTGACTTCATGAAAACAAACACCCATCACATTTTACCATGGATATTAAAGCAAGAGTCTGCAGTTAGACTTTGTCTTAATTACTGAAGCACTATGACTTCCTTCATTGGTACGCAGAAGACATATAATACAGGTTTTAATGAAGGTCAGATGCTTGTGTCCAGGAAACAATCAACATAATGCACACTGCTCTTTGATATAACTGCCTTTGTATTATCCTTCAAGGTTATGCCTTACGGCGAAGGCCTGCAACAGCTGATAGAGCAAATCAAATGGCCTGCCAGATAAAAATACTCTTTGAATGAAATCGATTCTCTTAGTTTCATAAGGTTGCGAACAAGTAGTGTGAAACTCACAAAGTAAACCACATACACACATTCCATAGCTTAAACCTGAAAATTTAAATCTATTAAGAAACTGAAATATCATTCAACAGTTCTTTTTCTTTTTTTCAGAATTAGGTACCTAGTTCCTAAATAACAAAAACACAATATAGAATACAAAAGGTGCTGGTAAAGATGATGCATCCCTAAACATGTTTTTGAGAGTTTCGACATATCAGTTGCAATCTCACTCATATAAACATAAAATATGTTGTTTCAGAAAACAAATGTCTGAGAATTTTTATTGAATTTTAAAGAAGGCAAATTATAGAGTGCTACTTTTGCTAGGTTTTATAAGACATGAAAATACAACCAAACGGCACAAGGAAAAGAAAAAAAAATTTATGAACATTTTTCTCGGTGTTATATCCCGTGACAGTCTCCAAAATGTCGAAATGGAAAGTCCAACAAGTCATCAGTATTCTAGGCGAGTGGAGAATAGTACCTTTAAAAGGTTGGGTAAACTACTCAGGGAAAGAAATATCGCTGAGGCATGAGCAAAACCTACAATTTTTTCCTATTGGCTTAGCGATATCAGATATCTATTTCATCCAAAATAAAATCCCACAGGCCCGTGATTTCCTCAGGTTTCCTCTTTCACATTTTTTTGGCTATTTCGTAACATATATCTGTCAGTAAGGCGATTGAGTTAAGGCTAGGACTTTGAGTCATGGTCTCATGTTTGCAGGTGTGTTTACCTTATACGTACGTTTATTAACAGGGTTTTTAGAGTAAGACTGCCACTCCTATGGCCACGTGTTTTAGAGCCCATGTGTGAGGGTGTATAGCTTTGCCTGTAGGAAGTCCCACCCAAGTATCGAAGTCCGAACGTTTCTGAGGATGTAGATTTTTTTTTACATGATTAGATTATTTGTACATTAAATCTCCAATTGCTACTTACATCACTCCTCGTTTCTATATATATATATATATATATATATATATATATATATATATATATATATATATATATATATATATATATATATATATATATATATATATACACCCACAGTACATATTTAATGTGTGTGTTTAAATGGGATGGAAAATCAAGGAACTAGATTTCATGGAATAATTAGCATATTGGGTATAGGGGATTAGAAACGTTGCCGATGAGTCTTCTGAGTAGTTATATGGAGTGAATAATGTTGTGGAAGATTTTACTGCAAAGTAATTTCATTCATTATTATGCAGTTAAAGGAGGAAAAGGAAAAACGTATGATTTGACACCAAGATCGTTCACATATGTCAAATCTTTGAGATTTTATTATGAAATGCAATCTTTCTGCTTATTCAATGTTCGCCATTTTGAATTTTTAGTGGGCTAACTAGTTCTATCAAAAAAGAAATCCGAAAAGTGTATGTGCCAATTTTGGTACTCGTTCTAGAAAATGAATGATTTTCCTGAAAATTTCGCGTTACCCACTCCTATTTAAATCATCCATATAAATAGCCTGCTTGTCCTCTTCCGCGTGGTGATTGTGTCAAGGGATTCCTTTCTCACATGCATCTTCCTTTGTAAGGTGTTGCATTGTAATACTATGTTGTGAATGAGTCGAGGCCAGAGGTTTCTCGTGGGTTGAAGTTCACCATCCTGTTTTCCTTCTCAGGGTGCCGATTGTGAAAATCTCCTTATCACCAAATTTTTCCATAGATCTTGCGACGATTGGTACCTATTGTAAAGTTGTCGAAGACATTGAATTGAGAAGGCGATGAAAGAGTTGTTAGTATGTCTTGCAAAGATGTCATACTACTCTGTGTCATTCATCGCACCGCTTGCACAGTCGGCCCATGCCATATGTTACTCAGTAGTGAGTCCTGTAATGGAAAAGTAAAATTTTTAACTCTTTTGCAGTTATTATGATATAATGACTTTATAGATTAACTGCGTGTAAAAAGTTTGATATACTGCTCATACTACTGATTGCATTAAATATGAACATTAATGTAACTTGTAGTTCCATCCAAGTATTGAACATATCATTTCTTTTATTTTACTTTGGAAATACACATCAGTAAGCTTATAGAAACATTAAGCAGTTAGGCTAAAAAATAGAGTCATGTTTATTTGTTTCATTATCACTGAAATATAAAAATCAGCAACAAGGTGCAAGCATGTATATATGCCTACCGGTTTCAACAGTCAGAATCCTTCCCCTAAATGTTATAATTGTCAATTTGCTAAAAAGAATTTTGAAATCATTCACTTAAGTTCCGTGTACATATGTAAAGGGGACCTGTTAAAGAGGTTATCCCTCGCCGTTTCAGAGAAATTCTTATTCCATTCGCTACCTATCTACACCTAAAAATTTGCATTAAAAAAAAAAAAAAACGGTAAATGTCTAGCAACATTTATTCTATGATTTTTACCTTTTTAAAAACCGGATATATTGACGTAAAGGAGTGAAATTACGGTCACCTCTATTTTACCGAAATACTGTTGAGGACAGTATATTTTTACGGAGAACTTCCGATTAAAATACGGGGTTTTTCCAACAGCGTACCATAATGTTAAGCGAGCAGCCATAATGCAAATGCATTCCAGCATCCTCGATGATAGTACGCAACAAATTTCCCATAGCTAACACAGTTTAAATGTAAACTTATATTTATGTATACTTCACACGTTTACACATATCGGTTGACAAAATAAATATACCTCAAAATCAGTAAACTACTACCCCTGTAATTTTCCGTCGAGTCACTTACCTATAAATATATACAACAAATTAACCATAGTGCTATAATAATATATCAAAACAAATCAATACAAATCAACTTTGATGCGTGAATTGTAAAGGATATGTAAAGCAAAATCAGTCATATTGTAGTAGGCCTACACTCTTGCATACATAAGTTTGGCACAGAGAAATGAACATAACTCCTTAGCTAGGCCAAGGACATTTGTCTGGATATCTTGAACGAATGTTGAGGAAAATGAGAATATTCAAAAGTAAATTTTTGGAATCAATAATTTCTAGTATTTCATTATATTGTCCAAAATTACCGGAAGGTCTAATACATGCTGTGCCAGAATAACAAAAAGATACAGCTATGTGAAAAGACATTCAAGAAAAGCTATGTGATATGTTGAGGAAGATGTAAATTTTCAAGAGTAAATTGCCTTAATCAATAATTTCTAGTACTTCATCACATTGCCCAAAATTACCAGAGGGTGACTTAAAATGGGTAATAGTGATGATTACATTAGTAATTTAGTAATTTGTTGTAGCGTTTTTAACTTTTAAATCTAATTTTCTAATTTATTCGACTTAAAAATATTTGCAAATGTCTTTATTACTGACTTTGTAAGTCATATTTTGAATGTAAGATAAGGAGTTATGACTTAGCAAATGGTCAATTAGCCCCCCCCCCCCCCTTTTTTTTTTCCTTTTGAGCTTCTATACGGAAAGAGAATACCGATAAAAATCATCTTGATGTGTAGTTCAGTTTAAAAATGAAATCCCGCACTTAGGCTGTGGCAAAGTTAAGGTGTTGGCATTGAGTGATGGAGGGCGTCAAAGTATTTGATGGAAACTGATGATGGCGAGCAAAACCGGCGAAGATTAAGAAGGAGATTTATTGACGGTATGGGTTATGAGAAGGTGAGATTAATGGTCTTATCTATACATCGAGCATCAATATTTCCATTGATGGATGCAAGATGGACGTGCACATTTAAGCCGGTCGATGAGTGTAGGCGTCGCATGATAATGAATTGCCCTTTGTGTTCTGGAAATCTGCCTAACACACACTCCAACCATAATCACGGTAACTTACTGGAAATCTTCGGCTCTTTATTGCAGATGGCAGGCTCTGCAACCGTGCCTGATGGCAAATATCTCCTAGATTTTTTACTTTACATTACACTTTGGTGACTGTATATATATATATATATATATATATATATATATATATATATATATATATATATATATATATATGTATATATATATATATATATATATATGTATATATATATATATATATATATATATATATATATATATATATATATATATATATATATATATACAGTATATTGCTTTGTATCTTTCTTCTTATTGATAATTACAGTACTGGAAGGTGGAATGTCATCTTCTTCTCTGTATATACAATGGGCAAATGATAGGAATTTAATGATTCTTTAAATTATTATTGTCTTTAAACTGCATGAATTCTCCTAACTAGAATATAATTTTTATTGCTTTATACAACTTTCCTTGTTAAACAAGAAATGAATTGGAAAATATTAGATATAATACCTTAGCATATTTTCAACAGTTTTTGTAGTTAAAATGTCTAGTATCTGTTGTTAGAAATGTTTTAAGTTTTGGGAATAATAATATTCAAATTAATCATTGGTTTTGTCAACATAAGATACGTCTTTCCATCGAAATAGAGAATCAGTTGTCTTATAAATGCAGCCTACTTGAAGCGTTCTATATAAATCTACTATCGTTTAATCATTGTCAAACCATATTACGTATTCTTTTTAGTAGGAAATTTTACTTAAGGAAATTAAATTGAGAGAGCAATGAAGAATAATAATTTTGTGTGTGACGATATATTTAGAAAATTAACCATCATGTTCTTAATAAAAACCGTGCAATTATTCGAATCCTGGTAAGATTAGTGAGGGATTCTAATTATGTTTTAATTCAAGGCTTGCAATATAAAACTCACCCACAAGAAATCGATAAAACTGAAGGTCATTGTCGATCAAATTAAAGGTAATTGTGGCTAATAAAAATTCATACAAACATACATCCATACTTATGACCCGGAAAACCCTTACCAGAAGGTAAAGCTGATAATATATAGCAAGCCTTGTGATAATAAACAGTACCGCCCCAAAAGGACTAACGGAAGCGTGCACAAAGTAGACTGTAAGTGTTCATGCCCTGAAGAGATGTGTAAATCTCTCAGATAAGACTACATTAATTTATTTGGACACAATACCACAACAGTCCGTTGGCAGATGCTGGACCACACAAATCAGGCGACAAAACACCAACACTATATTCATGTCCACGATCGGAAACCCTCCCTGAAGGAATTGATTGATGGATCCCAAATTGTTCTCAAGGAAAAAACCTATAGCATACTTATAATAGCTGAAGCTGTAAGCATTGCCCTCCTAGAGCCAACATTGAACATCCAGTGGGATTTAATTATACGCTCCCTTCAAGCAGAAAGCGAAATAAATAATCCGGTACAGGTCCGAGAGTGCGTCTACAGTATGTGTGTACGTGTTTACCTATGTGTGTGTATATATATATATATATATATATATATATATATATATATATATATATATATATATATGTGTGTGTGTGTGTGTGTGTGTATGTATGTATGTAAGTATGTATGTGTGTATGTATGTATGTAAGTATGTATGTGTGTATGTATGTATGTAAGTATGTATGTATGTATATGTATAAAGTATGTAATCAGTCGTTATTCTCTTTATGTAAGGATCTCTAAATTTGGAAAAAAAACATTACCTTTGCCAATTTTAGAATATTTTAATATTCATATGATATAATTTCGAAATAATTAATCAAAATATTTGTAGAACCACATATATAAAATGAATTACAAACTTTTGTTGACCAATAATCACTTGATTAATCAAAGCCATAGTTTTGTCGAAACAGCGCTGTAGTGAATAAAATATGAAGAAAATGAGTAATTATTGCTTCTGTAACCAAAGTTTTACATCTGAAAACTTATGAAAACTTAAAGCAGCTGAAAAAATACGAGGATTCCTGTGTGAAACAGATTAACGCTATTAAGGCAATCACCTTTAATGCATGTTATGTTATATATATATATATATATATATATATATATATATATATATATATATATATATATATATATATATATATATATATATATATATATGCGTGTCTGTAAGAGAGGGAAGGAGTTAGAAACAGACTGGTGAGTGAGTCAGTAACACGCGAGTACAGTTGTTATTGTTATTATTACTTTCTAAGCTACAACCCTAGTTGGAAAAGCAGGACGCTATAAGCCCATGTGCTCCAACAGGGAAAGTAGCCCAGTGAGGAAAGGAAATAAGGAAAAATGAAATACTTTAAGAGCCGTAGCAACATTAAAATGAATATCTCCTATATAAACTATAAAAACTTTAACAAAACAAGAGGAACAGAAATAAGATAGAATAGTGTGCCTGAGTATACCCTCAAGCAAGAGAACTCTAACCCAAGACTGTGGAAGACCATGGTGTAGAGGCTATGCAACTACCCAAGACTAGAGAACAACGGTTTGATTTTGGAGTGTCCTTCTTCTAGAGGAGCTGCTTACCATAGCTAAAGAATTTCTTCTACCCTTACCAAGAGGAAAGTGGCCACTGAACAATTTCAGTGCAGTAACCTCTTGGGTGAAGAAGAATTGTTTGATGATCTCAATGTTGTCAGGTGTATTAGGATTGAGGCGAATATGTAAACATTAGGCTAGACTATTCGGTGTGTGTGTTTGGGTGTGTGTGTAAGCAAAGATAATATGAACCGTAACCAAAGAGAAGGATCAAATGTAGTACTGTCTGGCCAGTCAAAAGACCCCATAATTTTCTAGCGGTAGTATCTCAACGGGTGGCTAGTGCTCTGGCCAACTTACTACCTACATTGAAGATACTATTTTGTATTAGTATTGGAGGGCAAAACATTAGTAAGACAGATAAATGTTGAGTGAGGTGGGAAAGATTCTGAGGTCACTGGAAAAAGAATAAAACATAAAAGATCGTGAATTGTTTTGACAGGATTCGTCTCTCTCCCTTGACAATTTCGACTGAACTTTCACCATTACCAAAAGTTTGCCGTCTATTAACTTTTTCTCTGGGTGTTTCCCTGAGTATTTGCAACTGCTGCCGTGGGCCATTGTGCCATCAGCATTTTTTCCTTTGACTCATCAGGTCGGAAATAAATGTTTACTGAAAGCAGAAATTTGTTACAACTAGGTAGGGGATATCTCGAGTAATGAAATGTTGGGTGATCATGTATGCCTTAATTTTTAGATTTTCATCTTGTTAACTTCTTAATAATGATTGGTAAGAGTTGATTGGACATTATTATGCATTTTTTTCTCATTAAATATTCGATAAAAAAAGCACGAAATCACCTAAAGCTAAATTATATATACGTGAAATATTGAAAATATATTTACCCAAGGAAATTACATTTTAGTAAAATAAAGTGAAGTCGGTATTCTATTTAACTCTAAGTTGTTGGGAAATAACCTCCTATTTACAGCCTTAGGGTATTCGTAATAAAGGTAAAAATTTTAAGAGAAAGAGCAGTCTTACCTCCCACCTTCCGTCAAACGAGCCCGAATAACGAAAATGATTCCCTATGACGGTAAATCTTATAATTTAACACTAATTAGATAACTCGGAGATAATCCCCTAATTCACTCAATTTAGGTCTGCAAAAAGATTGAAATTTGCTCTTCCAGTAACTCTTGAATTGTCCGTCGAACCAATCAGCTCTCACTCGAACGCTTTAAATCCTGGACACCTAATTAGGGGGGCGTTGAAAGCTGAATAATTTTACCCGTGGACGGACATGAGTTCAGGCTGCAGGACACATTCTCGATCAATGGAATAGTATAGCCGTTTTCAAGGCTTCTATTATCGCGAACAGGTGAAGGACGTAGAAAACGGATCTGATTGACTTTGACACTTTTTTCCCCCTGATTTTGCTGTTAGAATTTCTCATATATTTTTTTACGTGCTTGCATTTTCTGAAAATACTTTATCTCTTTCGATTACGGTATGATTCCAATCCACATAATTGAAAGTTTTTGGTGATGTTTTAGATATAAATTTTTCATTCGTTCATGGATATCTCTATCAAAAAAATTTGTGTGTTTTTCTGCGGGGAGGAACATCAGCCTTTCAGTTCTTGGGAAATTTTGTGGAGTAAGGTTGCAAACCTAATGATCTTATCAACTTTAGCTGCGAACATCACATCCCAGGATAATTTATTGTCGACGGAGATGAAATAAGATCTTTGAAGAAATTGATCTTCTTACCGCCCAATCACGGGATTTAAATTGAGTTGTTCCCTAACGTGGTCGATGATAATGCTGCCCACAACTTTTGGCACCCACTAAAAGGCTACATTGGAGGTCGTGGTGTGGTAAAACATGCAATACATTTATCAAATCTTTTATTGCCAACAATAATTTTCAACGAATATAGTAATGAATACCGTTAATTTTAATCATGGTCTTTTGAGAAGTAAGGTTGGCGAAAGGAACAGACATACCTATACCATAGATCCAATACAAGATGGCTTTTGGTTCGGTTGGTCAAGGGTCAGATCACACACTTGGCAGTTGAAACACGGAATTTATATGACAGGGCTCTGCTTCGGTTGTGTGTGACATCATATTGATAGTGTGGTATTTGTTCATACTCTCAAGCCTCGCTTCGTTCACCCAAAACAAAACTATAAAATACAAAACTTATTATTCTAATTATCCATATTTCAATCGAACAAATCCGGTGCTCATATGATTTCTCTTTTTAGGCTATATCCGCATGACACACACACACACACACACACATATATATATATATATATATATATATATATATATATATATATATATATATATAGAGAGAGAGAGAGAGAGAGAGAGAGAGAGAGAGAGAGAGAGAGAGAGAGAGAGAGAGAGAGAGAGAGAGAGAGAGATATGTGTATGTGTGTGTGTATGTATGTGTTTGTGTGTGTATGCGTTATAGATCATGGAGAGAGCAATAGGCTTGAATTTTTAATTTGTTAAGTTTGTGGATCTAAGAACATTCTCTAACTTCCTGAGAAATAAAAGGCTCTGCCCTTCTTGCCAGTCCCCCACTGTGAAAGGGAAAAAACAAAACTGGTGCTAAGTGTATAAATACATACACATGCGCATAAACACACACACACGCGCGCGCACAAACACACACACACTAATATTTGTATATTTATGTATAGTCTTTTCAACCTATCATCTGCCATATATTTTTCAAATATTATCATTGAAAATATTCTACCATGAGAATAACCTAAAACCTCATATATACAATATATATATATATATATATATATATATATATATATATATATATATATATATACTGTATATATATACTGTATATATATATATATATATATATATATATATATATATATATATATATATATATATATATATATATATATATATATATATATATATATATGTATGTGTGTGTGCGTATATTTATATATATACATGGTGAGATTTTAGGTATATATATATATATATATATATATATATATATATATATATATATATATATATACAGTATATATGCATATATATATATCTATATATATACACGTGTATATATGTATACACATTTATAAATGTGTGTGTTTTGTGTACATGCGTGTTTACAGTTTCTGCATATCCATTTTATGTATTTTTGCAGGGTTACAGTGCACGAGGGACTCCAATTTTCGAGTGGGGACCATAAAGAGAAAAATAACCTTACAAGACTCACTACATAGTTTGATGCATAAATATCGGTGAGTTTCTTAAGAATAATCTTCAACAAAACCTGGTTATCATTAGGATGATAAGCGATAGAAATATTGACTTTTGGTTAGTTCTTGTAAATTAGAAAATTAATTTATTAACCCTCTGTCAAAGGAAAAAAATAAAGTTATATATATATATATATATATATATATATATATATATATATATATATATATATATATATATATATATATATATTTATATATATAGATATACGTATATATATATATATATATATATATATATATATATATATATATATATATATATATATATATATATATATATTTAATAACTTGGAAATAGTTACTCTAACTTATCCATACCTCTGAATTGGAGCGAAACGGGATAGCCCCATTCAGGCTATCAAAAGATACCTGTCTATATGTGATTATTTCGACTTTGCTCACCATAGTCGTGCCAAATTCAAGTATTTGCAATTAAAATCGGAATTAACCCATCGCTATGACACTCGACTGAAAAGTTATTTTTAATAAATGCTGGTGTATGAGGATTTTATTGATAATAAAAGGGTATGTAATTTTTTCACAAAATGAACCACAAACAGTTTTTATATCGAAATCACTCGATCTTGGGAAAGAATACTTAACAGGAATTTCAATGTATGTTAAATGCTTATGAGTCAGGATTCGAACCTTTTCTTTTGAATTAAAACAGAACTAGGCAGGGTCTTTTCCAATCAGGCTAGTAAGAGTAATATAATTATTAACCCATCTCTAGCATGATAGATACCTTTGATAGAAAATACATGTATAGGAACACATACACACAGACATATATATACATAAATGTGAGCTCATTGCAACAGATCATATTCGGATGAGGATATTCTATTGTGGGGGACGAGATTTGCAAATTTACGGCAATGATTAATCTGTCGATGGTGCTTTTGGAGATGTTGATATAATTACTATATTTGTGGCGGTCTCGGTGCTGTGCGATTGTCTTAAATTTTAGAATCCAATAGGATCCGTGAAATATTACATATTAACTCAAATAATCTACCATGAAATAAAATCTTTACAATTATAACAGAATATCTTAAAACTCCTAAACCCCAAAGTAAAGAAATGGATATTTGTGTTTGTGGATATACAGTGGTTTTTATTTACAGGAATTGTCTTTATATACTTTCTGTTATCCTTCTATTTACTTGAATGTAAAACTAATTTTGTTTGTTAAAGCTCTTGTTGGTGAAAGAAATTTTTTCGTTCTGTCCTCAAATACATTTTCTCCGTGTAATTTTTTTTTACCTTATATCAACTGACGGCACATGTGTAGTTTCTTCATTTGATACCTTTAAATAATTTATTTAAAAAAACAATAGCTTATTTTTGGAAGTTTTGTTAGTTACATTTTCAGCATATATTGTATATGCAAGCTCAATGAATAAATGACATAACAATTCACATAGAAGAACTATTATTGATCTTAATTTAGAAAAGAGATGAAAATTGCCTTTTGAAAAAAATTGCTTTAAATTCGGCGTGCTTTCTTTTTAATACACTGAAAGTAAGGTACACATCTTGAAACAACTAAGAGTATCCATTGCTTTCTTTTGTTTTCAACTATAAGGTAATAGGTAATCAGAGCTGACATCTTTTTTTATAGTTTCGTATCAAGATTCCTCTCTCAAGACGTAGATTTTTTTCGGTCTCCACTTCTATATTCCCTTTCTCAACCTTGCTGTTATTCCATAACCATTAATATGGTATTTACAGTGCTTAATATTCCGCAGAAGTATATTTAAGTCTTGATCAAAATACTTCGCTCCATGCTTTTTTCACGGTGAACAATTATATTTCGGCCTAAAATTCTCACTTCATTTTGGATATTTCCAAATTTAGATTCGTGTATATATCAATCTCCCAAGAAGACCCAATGAACGTCTTTGTCTATTGAAAAATCTTTGTAGCTGTTGATGAAAGAGGAACGAAAAAAATTTCAGAAGGATTAGAGTAGCTCAAAGCAACGAGAAATATTTGCTGGCGAAAGGACGACAAGGCGAGAACGGGGGAGGTGGAGAAAAGTCAGAAGAAATCGAAGTGGAAGATGTGGCTGAAAGGGACGGAGAAAGGGTTTTGTTCGCTTTTGTAGGCTCTCGCTACCCTTTAACATTTACATTCTTTCTTGCCTGTTAGGCAGCGGAGTTTATGCCGGAAAAATATTGTCAACAAAACTTTATCTCCGCATTAGTATTCCACCATACTATTATGCAAGAGATTTTGCCCGGGTTTAGGTGTTCTCTGCATGCACATGCATATGCGCTTTCGTTGGCCATTATCTTACAGGTGCAACAGAGCGGGGTTTCACCTCGAAGGCAAAATGATAAGAAAATCGCATAAAACAATGTTCCCACGGACGTAAAATCCATGGTCTTGCTTTACCCAAACCTTTACTTGTTTCTTTTTTTTTTTTTTATAAAAAAAAAAGTTGAATCCTTTATTTTATCCTTTTTTAGTTTCATATAAAAACCTCGCAGAGTTGGCTCTGTAAAAATACTTTCTTTATTAAGGAAAATTTCGGCATGAGGCAGATTGATATATTTCAGTACATACAGTCATTATAAATAAGTACATTAATATCCGAGGCAGAATATTTGAATATTTGACTATTTAATTATTTTTCCAAGACTCCTGTTATTTTTTTTTTCAAGATATCAGGTATTCGTGTTGTTATTTATTGATGATTTTTATTTTTGAAGCTGGGTGTCTATTTTTCACCTTTATTTCCTGCTACCATTTTAAGATATTTTTCAAATTTTGGTTTGGTGCTGGTCCAACAATACTTTTTCCTCCACTCTGGTCCCGTTTATTGAACACTGATAAGTTTCTGAATTAATGCTTTGTCAAGATAGCAGGACAGTACATAAATATTTACTGTAATCCAAAATTAAGTACCTGATATTTCCTAATGTAATGTTTTGCCGTTTGTAACTAAGGAAAATAAATTTTCTATGACTTTGATTGCAACGCCAAGATAATAGGGAAATGTGAATGATTAGTCCAGTGTTTGATTTTAGAGTGGAATGAATATCCTAAATGAGTCTTAAAACCCATTTCTATTCTACTAAGTAAACGGGGTTTAGGATGCTTAAAAGATCTCCCTTAGGCAAACTGAACTGCCAAAACAAAGCATTACCTTGTAAAGAAATATAAAACAGCAAAACAATATTTTGGCCAATGAGAATGGTTTTAAGAGAAAGTATGAAAAAAAGATTGTTTGAACTTGATAATAAATAAACATTGAAGTGTTTTGTGTAAACATATCAATATTTATGTGTAATGATCAATTCAGTTTAGTTATTTCCATATTCCCTGAAACTCAATTGGCGGATGTTATAGTACTGTTTATGTAAATAACTTTATATATGTACATATAATTCAGTTTTGTGTCCGTTTGTTTAGTCAAACTATAAATAAACTCAGCTGTTATGGCCAAAATAAAATCATGATATAATCTAGATTCTAGAACATTGGAGAATTTTCTAAGGGGAGAAAATAAAGCAATAACAGAAATCCCAAAATAAATTAACCATCCCCATGAAATTAAATCCCCTTGATAACGATAGCAGTAATTCAGTGAAGATATTTTCCACTGAAATCACTTACAGTATTTCGGCGTTAGTACATTATCTCTGAAATTGGAGTCGTAACAAGAAAGTGTAAGTTCAGAAAAATTGCTGAAATTTGAAAGTCTTTAATCGTGTTTAATTCTTTTGTGGATGAAAATTTTTTTGTCTATTTTTCGGTTCTACTGGATGCACGCAAATAGCAGGAAAACTCTGAATATATAATCTGGCATCAGTATACTAGATTAATAAATACAAAAATCATCCATTCAGTTTCTTAGCCTGGTATCTAGAGTTCATTCTTAATTATGATTTTAAACGTTGAAAAGAAGGTAGTGCTAAAAGCATCCTCATTTTTTATTTAAGGAATTTATATATTTTTGAGAAAAACTGATTCCAGGAAGCACTGATGCTAATATATGTTTTCGTTACTAAAACGTTCGAAAATATTTTAATTCACTTTTGGAAGGGTTTTACAGTAAGCGTATTGTCAATCATTACTGCTACCATTCCGTTATCATGTCCTCTGTATAATGAGCAAATGTCTGGTTATATATATATATATATATATATATATATATATATATATATATATATATATATATATATATATATATATATATATATATATATATATATAATTGGTTTGCAGACGCTCTGAGCAGTATTGCCAAGCATATAACTACTCAGTCTTTCCTCATCACCCGGGTAGGGGGAGAGGAGTAGTCATGCCCTGGTGAGAGGGTTACACACACACACACACACACACACACACATATATATATATATATATATATATATATATATATATATATATATATATATATATAAATATAATATAATATATATACAGTATATGTATATGTACTGTTTTTGGAGATGTTGATATAATATATATAATATATATATATATATATATATATATATATATATATATATATATATATATATATGTATATGTACTATATATGTGCATGCATACAGTATGTACAGTACTTATATGTGTGTGTATATCTGTATGTACGTATTTATATAATCGTGTGACTTGTACATTGTTAATTTTCTGTGGTTAGAAAAACTCCGATTAGCAAAACGATAGATTTACAGACATTGGGTACAGTACCTACAATCACAATATTACTCAGATGGTAGTTCTTGTGTGTGTAGAAGAGAAAGAATCTGTTGTTTTAAGAAGAAACTGCTGTGACTTTGTGAAACGTGTCTACCAACCACGAATTAGCATCATTTATGAGCCCCAGGCACCTCATTTGCTTGTAAAGACTCGCTCTCCCAAATGTTGGCAAGAGGGACTTCAATGAGAAGGCTTTACATAAACGATGCTATTGTCAGAGACGCAGGTCGGCGGTCGCTTTCATTACTCTTCTCATTGCTGCTGTGTCAACACTGTGTGCCGTCTTATGAATATCTTAGTATGTACTCGTGTTTCTCTCTATTTGTACAGAATCACCTGGAATGCACTACACAGGAGTGTACTTACACATATCTCTGTGTAAATAGTTGCTTGGAGCCACAATTTTTTTTTTTTTATTTGCAGATTATTATTTTTTAAACTAGTACTCATACTTATAAACAGTAGATAGTAACGCATTGACAGGATTTATGCGTAGATGCTTTTGTTTATTTTAGACTCATTAGGGGGACATTGGTCCATTGAATATTATTACACTATTTACTGTCATCTCATAACCAGAGGAATGAGATTCAAGAGCATTTTTAATCGTAAAGTTTTTGTTTTCCCATCAAGAAGGGTCTAACAATTAACGATCTTAATTGACTGATAAAACATTTATATGTATTAATTTTGTCCACATTTTCTTTTACTTTAATCCATTAAACAGTCACGATGAAAAACACATGGGTATCAAAAAATCAGCAAACCTCACAAATACATTATATGAATGCACTTTATTGAAGGAAACAATTACTAGCTGATGCGTATAGAGTAACATCAGTTGACCAAAAAAAGTAAAAGAAAAATAAATCTCTGGATTAAGGTTGTGGGAAAAAAAAAACACGAGTTTTGTAATAGACATGTGAAATTATTTTTTTCTATTCATTGTACGTGAATAAGAGCAAATGGCAACTAGTGAAATTGAAAACTCCAGTTATAACCCTATGTGTTTATTTGTATAGATTTTCTATCACAAGATAGTATACTACTATTATTTGTGTGTATATATATATGTATATATATATATATATATATATATATATATATATATATATATATATATATGTATATATATATATATAATGCATGTTCATCTTAATACTAAGGATATGTATTCGTGCTCACCTTAGTTTTCTTTTTCATATTAGATTAGTTAAAAGAGAATTTTCTACAGTATCCAATCCAGGATGGCATGCTTACCCTTTGTAAAGAAGGAAAGACCCTTATAGTAGCCTACTAATTAGATTCATAATGATTAATATATTTTTCCTGAGAGGGTGTTAGGTCGTTAATCGCTAGGTTGGATTTTCTTTTACTAACATAATGTAATTTCTTAGATATATAAAGAAGTCTGTCATGAAGTAGGTCTTTGAAAGGAAATAACTTTTGAGATAAACATTCTCCATGTGAAAGGTGAATATCTCTCTCTCTCTCTCTCTCTCTCTCTCTCTCTCTCTCTCTCTCTCTCTCTCATCTTTATTAAAAACCATTTACGATTTCAATATCGAATTGCAACCTTTTAGAGAAATCCAGTAATTACATTTTCCTCTGAATCATTATATGAAATATTGCTGATATAGTTTAAAGTAATCTGACATAATGTGATTCTCCCGGATATGAATATCATGAGAATGGTTTGTTCTTTGATATAAGGATGATACGTATTAGAAAAAGTGCACGATTGTGAAATAAAACTATTTTCCTCACTTCATCTTCTCTATGAACTTTTGGTCTTACCTCGTAAAAGAACCCATATTTAAAGGCTGCTGTATACTTTACATACATGAAAAAGACTTGAGAGTGATGACTTCATGACTTTCTTATGCTCATAGATTATAGTTTAGTGTAGTCAGTTGAGAGAAATGACCATATACATAACAGCAATATTTCAAATAGGGATTCAAAGGAGGATTTTATTCCTATGTTAGTGTAAAACTCCCTTATCTTCATATTTTTGTTTTTGTTCTTCCCAATGCTGCTAGGCAATCGGCGTCCTCAAATTTACATTTTCAGAAACACAGTTTTCCAGGAAAGGAGGAAACTTTTTTATTGTTTTTTTTTCAAAGAATTTCAAATATTCTTCTCTGGCTGACACGACGCGTGATGTTTTTGGGTCGGTGTAGGCTTGTTTTATTGTTTGAATAATTGGAATTGTCTATAAAAACTTGGGTTCTTTTAAAGCCTCTATTTTTTATTAAGATTAATTACGTTGGGTGGTATTTGAACTAGTAGGAATTTTTATTTTATAGAAAAAGCAATATTCACCTTCAGCATCTATAATATTTTCTGACGAATGGTAAAAAAAAGGATTGTCACACTATGAGTACATGAAACCTGAAGGATAGATTCAAGTAGACTACGAAAAAGTTTCTATATTACTTATGTGTGAGGAGGATAGCCGTCTCCTACTATTAACATTTTGTGGTTTGTTTCATTCGGTTTTATCATTCAAATGAAGTAACGCTGTAATATATATATATATATCAAACAGTTTGAGTATGTTCTTATTTTTAGCATTCAAACCTTTGTAAAAGATATGTTTTGAAAATTTAGAGTGCAGATCTTCTGGCCGTCTCAAAAATATAATTTTTCGAGAAAAAAAAATTACTCATTAAATTTAATATAAATAAATTAATCTTCTGTATATGATGGGAATAACACTAATAAACAGAAAAAGAGCAATATGGATACGAGAGCAAACTAAAGTAGAGGATATTCTAACAACATGTAATAAAAAGAAGTGGACACGGGCAGGATATATAATGATGATGACTGACAATAGATGAACATTAAGAGAATAACAGAATGGTTCCGTAGAGATTGTAAAAGAAGCAGGGGTAGGAAGAGAGGACGATGGATTGACGAACTAAGAAAGTTTGCGGTTGTAGACTGGCACAGGAAGCCTATAAACAGAAGCAAGTGGAAGGACATTTCTGACGCTTTTGTTATGCAGTGGACAAGTAACAACTGATGATGATGACAATGATGATATGATGACTTCATATTTCAAGAATCAAACATATTGAATACTAAAAGACTATGGTCCGTGAAAAATTTTCAATGTGAAAAAACAGTTCTATTATATCCTTAAAAAACTTTAAACAAATCCTGTAATCAAAGGTCTCAAAGTTTTGATACTTATGCTGGAACTTCCCAGAATCTTTTAAGTGAAACTTAAATAGGAATACAGCGAATTGATTAATACAAAGCCTTTTTTTGCAACGTAAGTTTGAAAGTAGATAATAAATTATTTTTTTTATTATTCGCTTGAAGGAATTCAAGAGCAAAGGCAACTCCTAGCAAGGATGATACATTTTCACCTGAGGATTACGTTGATAAATTGACTTCACCTTTCTTCTTCTTTTCTTTTCAGCTTTTTGCAAAGGATATTGATTAATCCAATTCATAGCATACATCGAATATATGGTTTTTGTGTGTATGCTTTTAGACTTGATAGCATAGTATAATTTGGGCAATGTTTATGATCTGAAAAAAAAAAAAAAAAAAAAAAAATCTCGTAAAATATAAAAGTCAATCACGAGGAAGTTAAATTTAGGAATATAAAGACGGAAAGAGAGCATACTCAGAATTTGTAAAATTTTCCAGTTTTTGTCCTTTGGGAAATGAAAATTCTTAATGTGTGGGAATGTGAGTGCGTGTACATGTACTAGTTTGTGTTTTTGTGTATGTAATGGACGTGCTTGTTTGTGAAGATTCATTTGTTTCTGATCACTGATCAATTATCATCAAATATTTTCTGGTGTTCTACAACTCATAAAGATTAAATGTTATATATTCTAATTCAGTATCATTTTGTATTCAGTTGTTATCTGACTAACAAAATTAGAAAGTTAATTCAACAATAATAGATTTATATCATACTTATTTTTTATGGATTATAGATAACATTTCACTTAATAGTTTGAGCGTACTATTTTTACTTTACTATTTTTGGCATACAGCACAGTCATCATACGATGATTAAAGTTCTAATTAATTGAACAATAAATGTTTTGTTTTAACATTTCATAAAGAAAATTCCTGAATAGTGAGAAGAACTTATTTGAAAATAAGGTTGATATACGAACTCTAGAATTTATTTGACTTGTTAGAAAGTTCTACAAATAGCTCTAATTCTCGCCCATACTTGTATCAGAAAGAAAAAAATGATATCAATGACATGGAACTAAACTACACTGATTCTCTCATTTAGTTGTAAAGGAAAACCATGTCCATTGATGTATGACAAAACCCTTCAAGTACACATCTTGTATGTATATATATATATATATATATATATATATATATATATATATATATATATATATATATATATATATATATATATATATATTATGTATAACTTGGACGTTAACAATGAAACAGCAAAATTAGATATTTTGGAAGGTTTACTTTACGCGAGAAAGTTTATCCAAGAATGTAGCACGATTATTGCAAGATGTTTTGAAGAGAAGAGAGTCGTCTGAGGTAGCCTATTCATGAATGCATGAAAATGAAATGAGCCAGCTTTCCATTTTGGAAGTTCAATTGATGTCAAGTGATAAGGAAAGGTAAGCGATATTGGCCAGTTTGAATTACGTAAATAGCAGGCCAACCCTTAAAAACGGAGAGATCGTATAGTAGAAAATGGAGGTTTTAAGGATGTTTGGGTATATGCAAAAATTGAAGACACAATTTGGCTGGAAATTAAATAGGATTTAGAAGTTTTGGAAGTATAGATTGGGATATCAAGATATTCGGAAGAGGTGCTAAATGGAAAGCATTTGCTTTAGGAAAGTTACAATATGCCTAATGTATTCGTACAGTTTATGTTTGTAATATTTTATGGATCTTTTTTTTCTGAGAACGTTTTTCTTGCAATATCAAAACGGTTTCAGAATACAAATTCAAATAGTAAAAAGAAAAGTTAAAGAAAAATCATCAACCCTATCCGAATAGGAAATTATACCTTATTCAAAACTTGATAAGCTTTCACAGAGTATTAAAGGCCCCTGCATATGAAATCGCATGAAGTATTATTGTCATATGTATTTTTTTTTACCGAAGATATGAATAACCTCTTCTTTCTAGTCTTATTCTCACTTGAAACTGGAAATGAAACGATACCATAAGATGAAAGCCGGATATTTGACAAAAGCTTACTTGTGTTCACACACGTCGTAGCCATTAATTTTCGCTTCTTGAACTTGTAAACAACGAAAGTTTCGTAGTTTCAGGCGTAATTCCAGTCAGGATTCACTGGGGAACATAAAGCGTGCAAATGTCGTAGACTTAGGTTCAACGGAAGACGGGCTTTGTACAATTTTGATGATGGTTTCAAAAGTTCTTTGTACAATGTTGATGATAGTTCTAGTTTGGCAATAAATGTGTCGCCTTAACATTTATAAAAGATAGATGTTTATTTCGATGTCTCTAATTCACACCTTGTAAGACGTAACTTGACATAGTTCATTATTGGATCAGAACAAAATGAAAAGGTGAATTGATTACGGACTAAAACCTATTTGATATCTCTTCGATATTGATAGTAAAGAAAATACAGTTTCTTTAATGCTGATTTTCCTAAAGAAAGTAATTTAAGGTAATTTTATATGCTTGTTGTATCAATTATAATAATTCTCAATGTTAATGACGTTGTCTTTTTGAGCTCAATTTAAAAAGGTATTATCTACATTTGAAACACAATAGCACCAAGACGGGAGAAGGAAATGTCAAAACTACCCATATTACTGCATAGCGTCTTTCAAATAACCTAAAAACCAAGTCCTGCAAAACCTTGTTAAGCAATTGCTTAAATTTTTTTCAATAATTTTGGGTTTGATTATGATATACCTGGAATAGAAATCTTACACCTGCGTTTAGGTTTATTATAACAATATTATCAATATATTTCCCCTGTTCTCTTTTACCCTTGGAGTGCTTGGCTTTATGGTTTGTGGGTAGTAGCAGTTGTTTTGAATAGGAATTTCTAGCTCATGACTTTTCCATGACGTCAGATTGCCTAAATTTTCTCCTGCAAATTTTTTTTTTTTTTTTTTTTTTTTTTTTTTTTTTTTTTTTTTTTTTTTAATAATCTGCGACCTCGTAGTGAATAAACTTAATGGTCTGGAATTCAATTCTTGACAACTAGAGAAAATTTTTTTTTTATTAACACAGTTTCATAAAATAATTATTTACTGAACGAATTGTTGATGACAGGTGAACGTGGACGTTTCAGAAATATCTTATAATTTTGCTGGCCGTTCGACTTGTACCTTTCTAAAATCTAGGATTGACTAACGTCTATTAGAAAGTAGAGATGTCTATATGTAATTGGATAGACATAGAACTCATAATTGTAATATATGAAAAGGATGATAGTTATTTGGTTTTGTTTGTTTTAATTGCACCATTTTTGGTGAACCCTTATTATTCATAAAGAGTTGTGAGAAATGCAATTCTTTCACATCAGCTATTGCCGTATTATGCAAAAGGGCGCAGATGTTTGCATATAAAGTATTTCCATCATATAATAATAACAGTGTTATACGGGACATTTTGTTTTAATGAAATCCATTGCAAAATTTAGTATGACACTTTTCGTTTTTCTGTGCACGGAATGGCCGGTTGCAAAACGATTTATATTTTATTAAAAATAGCGATGAAATGTAGAAATTTTTACTGAATACCCGTTTTGATTTTTATGATTAAATACGATTTAATAAGCCAGGTTTACTACATTTTCTCGCTCAAGAGTATTTATACAACTTGCTTTAAACAGATAAGATGTTTATGTACAGCATGGAGGGAAATTTTGTGGTATTTGTACATGCCAGTCACATTACAATCATATAACGTGGGAAGAAGGTTTCATTAGTCCTCTTAAAGATGGTAAAACTATTATAGAACAAAAGTTTGTCTGTCTAGTGTTACCAAGAAAGTAAGGAGGTGATATTCAAAGCATTGAATTATTGTTTTATTGTGAAGAAGTTTTAGCTGTGGCAGATGTAGTACAGATGTCCAATGTACATGTCTTTTGACTTATGATACTTACCTTTAAGATTTAGATTTAAAAAAAAAAAATTGAAAAAATAGAGACTCGGTCATTCATTGGATACAGTAATTGTGGCTTCTTTGCCTTTGTCAACAGCTCTCTTGAATATAAAGTAAATTTTAAAAGAAAGGAAAATGTCTTCGTTAACAGCTATTTTAAAGGCTAATAATATATTAAGGTTGAATTGGAAGTTTGTTAAATTATAATTTTACATACACACACGCATAAATATATATATATATATATATATATATATATATATATATATATATATATATATATATATATATATATATATATATATATATATATATATATATATATATATATATATATATATATATATCGGTGTACGCCACCCATCAAAAATGTCGGATAAATATTTAGATAGGTATGCACACACACATATTCAACCGTCTCCATCCCCTGTCCCTTTCCTGACTACATCACGGTAGCTTCGACAATTTATGAGAGATTGGTGTTACCTAGTGCATCTCTCAGGGTACCCCTTTTCACCAGGGTATGACTACTTCCCCTCTCCCTATGCTAGGGACTGGAAGAGATAGAGTAGTAATACGTCTGGCAATGTCGCCAAGGTCGCGGCATGAAAGAAATATAAATACACACGCGCTCATTATATATACATACATACATACATATATATATATATATATATATATATATATATATATATATATATATATATATATATATATATATATATACACACACACACGTGTATGTGTGTGTATTAGACAGTTTTCCCCAACTACGGAAAATCACTGCCTTATTCTCCTTTAACCGATGAATGATGGATGAGTTCCTGTTCCGTAAAATTTCAACATACCCACTACACAACCAACTTAAGGCTTCTCGCTAGTGTATTGAATCACTTACTTAGACTGCTCTATGCATCCTAATCTTCCGTGTAATCTTGCACTAACAGGATATCATATCCCTTCTTTTTCAATATGTCTTACACGCTCTATATTCAACCATGTCTTCTTCCTATCCTCTTAACACCTAATACTTCTAAATTATAATTTTTCTTTCATTATTCTATCTCTTTCTATTCTTTCGACATTACTGAACCAACTGAAAATACTCTTGATTTGTCGAATACTAACTTCTTTTTTTTTTTTTTTTTTTGTAATGCAGACGATTCCCATTGCCAGTTTCAACCCTTTTTCCTTACTATTCACATTTTACTTCCTTAAAGGAGAGTTGGTTCAACATTCTCCTCATGAATTCCACTTTCCCTCCACAAAAAATTCAAGCCTCTTACCAACAGTTTTCTTGCTTCTCATATTTTGTGGATGTCTCTTTCATCTTGTTGGTCGTTTTCTCATTCCTTCTCTGTATTCTCGTCATTTACATCAAATTTAGTTCTTCTGTTGCCTTGTTACTTAGCTTTTCAAATTATTCAGTGTTTTCATTGTCCAATTTTCATGCGTCTTTTATGTACTAATCCTTTGAATAGTTTCTTATGATAAGGTTATATCCAGAATTTGCTAACTGCAATGGAGGCCACATTAGACTTTACCGACTATGGATACAAACATAGTTAAATACTTTTAAATAAATTATGACAGATATCCTCGCTCGGAATTAATTAATTTCGATAACGTTATCATATTATTGAACGGTTATTATACTCGCTAAATTCTATGGACCTTTTCAGCTAACCGGTGATAGAATATTGGACTTGGTCCAGGCTCTTCTATTCACCGTGATCCCTTTTTCTCATATCAATTTTGCGATTATATTCTCGATTCTCACATAATCACTAGGATAAAAAAAAAGAAATTCTACTATCGGAGTCTTTATCTTTTTACATTGCATTGAACATCTTGTCATCTTAGCTTTAGACATTTTATTGAAAATAAAAATGTAGATAACGAGAGAGAGAGAGAGAGAGAGAGAGAGAGAGAGAGAGAGAGAGAGAGAGAGAGAGAGAGAGAGAGAGAGAGAGAGAGAGATCCCGTTTTGCTAAGTTTCTCTATGTTCAAAGTGTACAAATATGATTATATTTTATTAACAAAGTCGTCATTTGCTCATAGAGGGATCCATGTCTTTTGGGAAAATAGCGATCATCCAAAATCTTCTCTTCCTCTCTGTTCACTCTCCATGCCTCATCCTTGTACCTCAAATATAAATAATTGCTAGGAGAATGGTCTTTACCGCAAGCGACATAAGACCGGAAATGATTTGGAGAGAGAAATTCTGCAAGTCTGCTTCCCTAACTTACCCACCGTTGCACAGCAGTCTGTAAATTTTCCTCACTTCGGTTAGCAATGTTCAGTCGAGGGCCCCCGCCTGAATATGCATCAGAGGAAGTCAACAACCGATTCATACGCCCTTTCAGAGCTATTAGCTGTTCGCCTAACTGTGAAAGAGTGCATAGACATTTTTATCTCTCTCTCTCTCTCTCTCTCTCTCTCTCTCTCTCTCTCTCTCTCTCTCTCTCTCTCTCTCTCTCTCTCTCTCTCCTAAATATGACTAACAAAGGAAGAGAAAACACAGCTTGTTGCAATCCTTTTACTTAAATCATCAAGCAGTATTTGAAATAGTTTTTGCGTTGTTGATAGATTAAACTGAAAATGTTATTTGCTTGTTTTTTGTTAGGAAATGCTCCTAGTAGTCTTAATCCGCTCATTTGTTTAGTTCATTTTTTTTTTTACCCAAAGGATATACTGCTGCTTATTTTGTCCCGTGCGCACAACATATTTTTCTTCTTAAGTAAAAGCAGTGCTAAATTTTTTTTGAATTCTCATTTGATCATTCTCTTTATATTTATATTATATTTATTTTCGATTTTATTAGGCTTTACATCTGTCTGCTTTGCTCTTCGATTATTCTGCATGGGAACATTCTATTTATTAAAATATACATAAAAAATTAATGGTTCTATTCTGTGCTAGGAATATGATAAATTTATGAACTCAACCACCACCATGTGTAGCTCTTACAATTGTGATAATATAATACTGAAGTGTTCAGCCGTATACTGTAGCATAACTCCTGATGGTTCCTCTTCTATATGGACCCATTTAAATAAATTATATCTTCTTGAGTATGCATTCATTAATTTAAAACTATCATTTAATCTTAAAATGTTTTTAGGGTTAAGGTCACTATCAAATCAAGCTAAAGTGACACCAATTTTTGCACATTTTACAGGGATTTGAGTTTGAATTAAAATTTTAAGGCATGTTCCATTAATTTCCCTTTTTTCCTATTATTATGTATTCAGCCATAAGCAGACTTGAAAATTCTTATATTTTGTCATCTAAAACATATACGTTATTCATTTCTCCTTCACAGTCTTCACACTGAAATACGCACAGATTCTCTATTATATAGTTCCCATTAATTCCTGTACGTGAGTGACTTTTGTTACCCGATTGTCAGGATTTTTTGTTCTCCGATTGTCAGGATTTTTTGTTCTCCGATTGTCAGGATTTTTTGTTCTTCGCTATATTTTCTTTTGCTAACAAATAAGTGTTTGGAATAAGGTTCATGAAGGGCACAGTGCAGAGAACATTTTCGTTTTGTTTATCTTGATTCATGAATTTATAAATTACTAAACGAATTGTTTATGGTAGGTACATGTATACGTTTCAGAAATTTCTTATAAATTTGTTGACTGTTTGACTTGTACCTTTCTAAATATAGTAATGACTAACATCATTTATAAAATAGCGAAGTTTATAAATGAAATTAGATAGACATAAGAATCTTAATTGCTATTTATGAAAGGGAGTGATAATTCTATGGTTTTGTTTGTTTTAATTGCACCAAATTTCTTTGGTGAACCCCTTTTCTATTTTATTATTTATGAAACAGTTGTGCGAAATATTATTATTATTATTATTATTATTATTATTATTATTATTATTATTATTATTATTATTATTATTTGCTAAGTTACAACTGTAGTTGAAAAAGCAGAATGCTATAAGCCAGTGGGCTCCAACAGGGAAAATATCCCAGTTAGGAAAGGAAATAAGGAAGCTACAAGATAAGTAGGCTAATTAAAATGAAATATTTTAAGATGTGTAGCAACATTAAAATAAATCTTCCATATATAAACTATAAAAACTTGATAGGATAGTGTGTCCGAGTGTACCCTCAAACAAGAGAACTCTACCCCAAGGCAGTGAAAGACCATGGTACAGATGCTATAGCACTATCCAAGACCAGAGAACAAAAGTTTGATATTGGAGTGTACTTCTCCTAGAAGAGCTGCTTGCTATAGCTAAAAAACAACCAATGAAAAATTACAATGCAGCAGTTGACCCCTTGAGTGAAAAAGAATTGTTTGGTAATCTCAGTGTTGTCAGGTGTATGAAGACAGAGAAGAATATGTAATTAATAGGCAAGACTATTCAGTGTATGTGTAGGCAAAAGGAGAGTGAGCCGTAACCAGAGAGCAGGATCCAATGTAATATTTCGGGTCAATCATAGGGCCCAATAACTCTTTAGTGGTAGTATCTCAACGGGTGGCTAGTTCCTCGGCCAACCTACTACCTACATCAGCCATTGCTGTATTATGCAAAATGGGCAGACGTTTGCATATGAAGCATTTCCATCACATAATAATAACGGTGTTATACGGGACATTTTGTTTTAATGAAATCCATTACAAAATTTAGTATGACATCTTTGTTTTACTGTGCACGGAATGGCCGGTTGCAAAGCGATTTATATTTTATTAAAAATAGCGGTGTGATGTGGAAATTTCTACTGAATGCCAGTTTTGATTTTTTTTTATAATGAAATACGATTTAATAAGCCAGGTCTAGTACTTTTTCTCGCTCCATAGTATCCATGAAACTAGCTTTAAACAGTTTAGCAAAGATGTTTATGAAGAGCATGAAGGGAAATTTTGTGGTATTTGTACATGTTGCTTACATTTCAAACTTCCAGCAAATGTTTTTATGTTGAACAGGCTGCCAAAAGCCTCTTTATAGTTTATATTTGAAATATCTGTTTTAATATTGTTTTTGTTCTTTAAATATTTTATTATTTCTTTTTTTCTCTGGGCTAATTATCCCAGTTGTATCCCTTGGGCTGATAGCATTCTGCATTTCTCATTAGGATTGTAGCTTAGCTCGTAATAGCAATAGTAAATAGGGAGAACACGCTTTCATGAAAACTATTATAGAACAAGAGTTTGGCTGTTTACTGTTAGCAAGAAAGTAAGGAAGTAAAATTTAAAGCAATGAATTA
This sequence comes from Palaemon carinicauda, assembly GCF_036898095.1. Lineage (NCBI taxonomy): Eukaryota > Metazoa > Arthropoda > Malacostraca > Decapoda > Palaemonidae > Palaemon > Palaemon carinicauda. Next base: position 30,497,504 of record NC_090764.1, read on the forward strand.
TTATTTTATTTTGTCGAGTTATTCATTGTAAATGTTATGAAGAGGTTTTACGACAAATGGTAATAGCATTGGCAGATGTAGTACAGATGTCTAACGTGTATGTCATTTGACTTATGATCATTACTGTCAAGCTCTAAATTCTAGAATTTATTATGATTTTATTTGAATAAAAAATAAAGGGTCGGTCATATTTTAGCTACATTAGATTTTGCTTCTTTTGCCGTTGTCCTCAGCTATCTTGTATTGGAAGTAAATTTTAAAAGAAAGGAAAATACGTCTTCGTTAAGAGCTATTTTAATGGCTGATAATGTATTTTGGATCTATTGGAAGTTTATTAAATTAAAATCTTACACACACGTACACACACACACACGTGCGCATATGTGTGTATATATATATATATATATATATATATATATATATATATATATATATATATATATATATATATATATATATATATATATATATATAATGGACGCAACCTCTCACCAAGGAGGCACTTCTTCTTCCTATGGTAGGGACAGGAAGAGCTTGTGTTGCAATGCGTCTGGCAATGCGACAGGAAAGATATATATATATATATATATATATATATATATATATATATATATATATATATATATATATATATATATATGTGTGTGTGTGTGTGTGTGTGCATGTGTATGTACTGTATATATATATATATATATATATATATATATATATATATATATATATATATATATATATACATATATTAAGAAAATTAAGCCATCTTTATCAGGTTTTAGGCATAGGATTAAACATTATTGTACCCTAGCAGTCTAAGAAATATTTCTTTTTAGATTGACGTAAAACTTAACAATAAATGAAACAAGAGTTATAATATCTATAAAGGAATAAAATGGTATGAACAAAATTGGTCACGTAAAAGTGACTTGGAAAAAATAATATTTTCAATCTGTTTTGTATTGCGTTTGACATCGTTTACTACATATTTTGTTTCTTTTGTGATTCACCAGTGTGTGATTAGTTATATACTATCATATTTTACTTGAATGTTTAAAGTTAATTCCATTGATGCCTTGGAAAGGACTCTTTAGAGGGGAGAGTAGGTTCTTGGAGAATTCCATACATCACAATGTATATTGAGGGACATGTAATTAGCTAATGCACAAATAGTTGAAATCAGTATTGCCAAGAATTTCTTTTTTCTTGGGTTGTATTGGGATTTTTTATTGTAGGTGTAGTGTCTGTTTATGTTTACAATAAACGCTAGGGGAGATATCTTTCCTACCATTGGTTGCTTTATATCTTTTCCTTTTTTCTATATACTATTGCAGAAATTTTCAATTTTCATAGTATTCATATTATTGAAGTATTAATTTTCCTTAATACAAACCTTTATCCCTTACTATTCATAACTATTCCTAAATGGTAGTTTATAAAGCCAGATGTAACCTGGATTATACAATAATTAAGGGGACACGATGTGTGACTGTCTTACTTCACGCATGTAGATACGACTGTGTTTAGAGACCTTAATTTTCTTTCATTGGTGTTTACAGTAGCTAGGAATTGGTTTGTTTTATCGCTTTCCGTGGTATAAAGCAAAGGATGGATTTTGTCTTTACCTCCATCATTTTTTAAACTAATGATCAAATCCCTCAAAAACTCTGATCTATTTTGAACAATTATCTATCCCTGAAAATATTATCCATTTAATGAATAATAGGTTGTACTGAGCCATATTTTTTTGCGCTATTGAGAACTCTACCAACAAGTGGATGTTATATTTAGTAGAGGAGTTGGAATTAGATCATATGATACCATCCTCCAGAGACTCTTGAATCATACAGGAGAACACCAGATGTGCGAATTGATGAGATAACTATTATAGGAAGAGATTCCTCTGTATAACAGCAAATTGCAGTATTGAGACTACTCGAGTCATGATAAAGTAGATCTCTGTGCTGTATTTTGGGTTATTTACATTACCATTTATACTATTTCATCCTCTAATATATTGTTAATAATAATATTGTTATTTTTATTATCTATTTGTATCGTTAATTTCAATTGCAAAATCTATATGTATGTGAATTTTATTAATCCTTTGCTTACATGATAAGAGCGTTAGATTGATTCGATTTCTAGACCTGACTTGACTATAGAAATGTTGCTTATGCTCTGAATATTTCATTAGCTGTTATTTATAGGAGAAATATTATGTTATTGAAGACACTCATCAAGCGTACTTGAAAAGGTTAAGGTGGAATCAATAGTTTAGATTTAAAAAGGTCTAAGGAATGTTTGCGAATGCTTCTATTTTGTTGAATATTTTAAGGAATCAGAATTAATAAAAATGTTGTGAACGCTATAATTTTCTAGATCAATTGATTTAATTTAATTAGGTATATCAATAAATTTGTCATTCAGTCTCCAATACATACGAGGGGATTGACATCAAGATATTATATTACATTGTCTCTTGCATAAGTTGCTTGCGACGATGGAAATATATTAATTATTTTACAATGCAAACATTATTGTATTTTGCTTACATAGAAAAAATCATGGAATAAAAGTCAGTACACTAGTTGCAACATCGCTTTGGCACTTAACTACTTCGTTGGACATTAGCAATAGAATCTTCTTTCATTATTATTAATACGATATTATTCAACATATTCACCTACGGTGCCAAACATTACCTGTATCAGCATGTTCTTTATGGTTGGCATGTAATTTTGTTGCAAATTGATGGCTGCGTAAGAACTTTTAATCAAGTTTTGTAGATCATTGCTGATATTTTTTGGATAATCATTATATTTTGTGAAAGTGAATCAAAAGTGTTTATGATTCTAAGCAAAATTTATTCATCCACTCAAGAATATCCTGTCAGTATTAATGAAACATTCTCTCTCTCTCTCTCTCTCTCTCTCTCTCTCTCTCTCTCTCTCTCTCTCTCTCTCTCTCTCTCTCTCTCTCTCCACGCACAATATTTCTATTAATGCGTGATAATATATTAATCTATGGTTCGGCAAGAATTAATTCAGTAATAAACAGCAGATTAGTTGTAGGAAATAATTTTCTTTCATTAAATTAAGTTTAACAAAACCAATTTTTGGAAGTGTGGTGGAATAAGAAAAAATGTTAAATGGAAAATTAAGGTCATTTGAATTTTGCTAGTGTGGCGATGTAACTGTCTTAGATTGGTAACAATTAAAAATCTCCTCCCAGGAAATAAAATCTGGTTTTTTCTGTCTATGTATTATTAACATCGGGCTAGAAAAATAAGGCCTCGTTTAAAATTTTGTTTATTGTCTTCATTCCAGCTAAAACATCATCATTATATTCTATGTATTGTCCATATTTTTATTTCCTATTTTCACATTGCTTTTCTAAGTTTCCAATGTATGTTATTCATGATATTTCAACAATACTAAGTAAATTCGTTATTCCTCTAATATTTTATTAGGATTTTAAATTTTATATGTTATTAGAAGTTAATTTCTGCGCTTCAAGGCATCCTTGATGTATCTAGTAGATAAAATTAACAAACGCTAGCATAGAATTAACTTTGCTTATGACAGTAACTTTACCCCAGATGAAATAAATTTCAAGTATTGGTGAAAACTTCAGATAATTTTGTTCGTTTTTGTAATTGCCACTTCAATTGCTTGTGCATTATCAAGTGTCACTTTAAATTTCAGTGGTTCAAGGTTCATGTGACTTTCACACCTAGAATTATTTTTCCATTAGAAATGTAATATTTGCTTTTTAACCTTTATTAATCTCTCCTTAACAGAAAGGTCGCACCTTGAGATGATTCAACATAAAATGTGCTAAGACTTACAAGAATAGCATAATGTTAAGGTATGTTTCATATTGATTATGTAAATATTGATGATTTCTTTTTATGTACATGCTTTTATTCTTATATATTCACACAAAACTCAGCCAATTGAATTTTTTTATTATTTAGGATAATAAATTAGTTTATGGAATTGTAAAAGTAATTTGACGTATTTCATATCTATTTTTCTGGGGATTATTGAGTTTTTTTTTTTTTTTCTAATAGCTATCCAGATTTTTATACATGAATGGAAAATTGTGTATTAAAGAGTTCAGCTTTTACTTTGTAAGCCTCGTTTGAATTTAACTGGTATTTCATGATTATATATAAGCAGAGCGTATTTCTGTTTCAATACAGTTTATAATACATATATGCAGTATATATATTTATATATATATATATATATATATATATATATATATATATATATATATATATATATATATATATATATATATGTAAAAGGTAAAATCCACAGGAAACAGGAAAGGAAAAGACCAGGTACCAAGCGCTTTCGTGTATTACGTACACTTCTTCTATTCAGGGTACAAAGTGAAATAGAAAATAAAATCACACAATAAAGAAACCTACTAAAACTGAAATAAAAGCCACAAACAAGCAAAGCATCATCAATATGCTAAAATAACTAATAGTCGTTAAAAATGAATTAACAAATGTTATTGTATAATATATATATATATATATATATATATATATATATATATATATATATATATATATATATATATAGATATAGATATACATATATATATATACACTAGTATAT
>NC_090764.1:30507134-30515645 GCF_036898095.1 Palaemon carinicauda
TAATATCTTTACGATATTGTCGGTACTTTTCTCGCCATCATATCTTAAGAAAATTGTCTCCAGATATCGGAGGTAAGGTTTATGATGATCATTTCTTTTTACGGCTGGGATGATTTGAAGATGGTATTGAATGTTGGTATTTATGAAGTAGATTGAATTTTCTTCTTCTTTATATACATCAGTATATCTATCCGAGGAGTTAGCAATGAATTTATTTAAAAAAAAATTGGGGCAGAGCCATCACAAACATATGCTCACTTTCTGTATGTATGTGAAATCTTTATGGTAATGTTATAGTGATGTTTCTAAATAGAGTTATTCTCCGAGTTATGATCTAGCAGGAGAGTTGAATATCGTACCCTTAAAAGGCTTTTGTATAGATTCCATTCCTATCTCATTTTTATCCTCCTTCTCTCCCAAAGCCTAATATTATGGAGGACCCCTAAATTATCTTGCCTTTTCTTGGAGTCACTCGGAGGAGGCTAAGGGATAAGATGAACCTCTTAAAAGCGAAAGGGGTTCTCTTTTCCTCGATGATTTTACCAGTATACGTCTGCCAGACTCTAATGGTACCATGGGACCTTTATTGAACATAAGAAAGTATATATTTATTATATGCTTCCGTCTTTTACTAAGATTTTTTGAATTTTTTTTTTCCAGAAAAAAGGATAAATTGTATCTATTGCGCAAAAGGATAAACATTCAGTTATTATTATTATTATTATTATTATTATTATTATTATTATTATTATTATTATTATTATTATTATTAGTCAAGCTACAATTAATTTTGTTAATGGTTAGATGTTTTAATCTCTCTTGTCTCATTTTCCATATTTTGCCATTCCAATAGCATTTTTGCATCGATTTCTTGAAAGAAATAATTTGAATCTGTACCTGAATAGCTAGATATTGCAAAAGTTTCTCTAAGAATTATACGGGAGATTTTATGTGTTTTTTTCATAGCTGTAATTGTTGATGATAACACTGACATAGTCGTTCTCTACCATTTTAAATGCTTTCGTCTAAATTTCCAAGGTCTTTATCGGGTCTAGAATAGTTAAATGAGTTTTAAGTGCTTATTTTATTTATATAAATAGTAAGTGTAGCTGGTCTAGAATAGTTAGGTGATTTTTAATTGGTTATTTTATTCATATAAATAGCAAATATAGCTCTATACCTGAGATTGGTTGGTACCCAGTTCTTGATCAAACATACTAAAATAAACATTCATGTGCAGCTATCCCTATTAGTAAATACTAGTGTAACTTTCAGTACATTCTGATTAAGGTGAATAAATAAGCTTTATATGATAAATTCGATTACTTCGTATCTGTGTTTTAAGGAATGAAAACATATTGCCAATATTCAAATTAATTACCCTTTGACATAGGAATATTTTTTATTCAAAACAAGAGAACTCGCACTCTTTGATAAGTAAATTAAACGTATACGTATCACTGATTAACTTTTGTAACGTGTATTTTATCGGGTTATTTTCATCATACCATCGGTATAAGGACATTATATCCAGTTTACCTTTTTTTTTCTGTTACGTAAAAGATCATCCTCATTAAATCTCGAATTTTGTCGCTTGTTGTTCGTTTGAATTATGCAAAACATTGAAAGAGGCGCAATTCCCTTCCATCATTTAGTGACGCATTATGCAAAACAGACGGAAATTTGCATATAAAACAAGTTCCCTCTTATAATAACATTGTTGTTATACGATGTATTTTATTTTAATGAAACAGGCTGCAGAGTTCATCATGTTTCTGTCCAAATATTGTACTAATCAATCTTTACCACAAAAATAAGATTTTTCCACTCTTCCCAAAAATTTCACAAATGGTATTGGTTATTGTGTATCTAAATTCAGTATGCATAAGCGTCTCTTTCGTTTTTAATGTTATAGCTACTGACAGTCATTATTGTTAGCAAAATTTACTGGTTACATAAATGTGATGAATTTGGCTTTAATGATAAGCTACAAAAACCTCGTCACATTTCAAAATCCTCACACTTCTCAAAAGCTTACCAAGCCTCAAAAAGGGATATCAATTAAGCTTATGTGCATCATATTCATATACATTTTACCTAACCTGGAATGGCAATCTAAAAATTAATTGTGTGTAGTGCTCAGCCAACGTTGAGTAGGCCTTGGATCGCTTCATGTATACCACCAATCGGTCGAGCCATCATCTGCTGAAGTGTACCCAGCAAACTCACCCCTAAAGACTTAATGAAGTCTCGAAGACCATCATCCTTTTGTGGCCATCCTTTTCGGAAAGGGATTAAACGATTTCCCGTAACAGCGAAGAAGAATTCAGAAAATTTCACAAGAAATGCATATAGTTTTCAGATCATAATTTTTTTTTTATTATGAAGTACAATGTAAAGTGAATCATAAACGAATTCAGAAGCATTATTTATAGTTTTTTTTTTTGGGGGGGGGGGGGGGGGGGCATGTGGCTGGAGAAATCTTTTATGCAATTTTGTACAAGTGATACTCGTATGACATCAAGTTTAACTGAAAAATCAACTTAATCCTTTAAGTAAGGCATATTAAATCCCATACTGACTTGGGAACAAAAATATATAATCCAATGAAATTCAAAACATTGATATTTATATAATACCAGTAAATGTTACTGAAGATTATTTTAATAGTTAACGCTGTTTTCTCTTGAATGAATTGAAGTTATAGCTTAGGTAATTGTCCAGAGTTTTCTCTGTTAGAATTTCTCTTTTTTATTACATGAAGAAATTATAACTTCAGGAAAATAAATAATGTAATTTCAGAAACGAGCTTATATGGTTAATAGGGTAAGATTACGTGTTTGTAACAAAGCTAAATACATTTATGATATATTGTCACCTTACTATATATTTTTCGAGCAAGATACTGTGAGATTTTTATTGATATTTCTTAGAAAGGAGAGAGAGAGGAGAGAGAGAGAGAGAGGAGAGAGAGAGGAGAGAGAGAGAGAGAGAGAGAGAGAGAGAGAGAGAGAGAGAGTTGACATAATACAGTTATGGTTTCTGTGATTCAATTATAACCCATTAAAACTTTGTCGTTTTTCTCTTACTGTTCTTCTTCCCTTTCCTCTTCAAATTAGTGAGGGATATGTTATTTATGTATAGTGTGAGGGTATAAGAATGCAATGTTTTGCATGGACGGCCCATCAGCCAGTCTGCTTTCATATCTTTCCCAGCGTTGCACACCAATCTGCATATTTTCCTCACTTCGGTTGGCACTGTTCAGCCGAGAGCTTCCACCTGAATATGCATTAGGTGAAGTCAACAGCCGATCCATACGCCTTTTCAAAGCGGTTAGCAATTTAGCTTTCTGGTGGACAACAGATATAGACTCTCTCTCTCTCTCTCTCTCTCTCTCTCTCTCTCTCTCTCTCTCTCTCTCTCTCTCTCTCTCTCTCTCTGTATGGGACTGTGTGTATATACACACGACATTAGGATACTTTTTTATCCGTTTGTATGTTTATACAAAAGTAACCACTTCATTACGAAAACTTGAGATAATGTCTTACAGCTTTGACACATACTGAAATATCTCCATTATATTTTACATGCGTATTTTAAACTTCCCAAATCTTCAATAAGATTACATATACAGTCTAATTTATTGTTCGGCCATTCATTTGGATGTTTTGTGAAATCTGTGGGACGTATAGTATAATTTTGGATCATAGCAATGGATTTCCTGGAATAAGGAAAGATCTCTACTGTATTACATTAAATATTTTCAGAGAAACGGGACAATATATTATTCATTATGCCAGTCAGTTGTTTGTATTATAGGCATCTAGACGTAAATCATATTATCAACTTATTGAAATGCACGTCATGACGTTAGTATATGTAAGTAAGTGACTATCTGGATTCAGCTGTTTATTATACAATGTTCTCTCTCTCTCTCTCTCTCTCTCTCTCTCTCTCTCTCTCTCTCTCTCTCTCTCTCTCTCTCTCTCTCTCTCTCTCTCAAACTTAAACTTTTTATTACTTCGCTGTTTGGTTTTCGAATATTAACGAAATTGCGTACCTTCATTATTATTGCCTTCAGTAGTTGAAATATCATGTTAAAAATAATTCCTATTGAAAATTTTTTTTTTTCTGGAGATAAAGTAATAGATATATTCACATGCTACATTATAACAAATATGGCATAATTACTCGTAGTCTTTAGGGAATTATACATTATTAAAGCCCGGAAAAATTATTACAGTATAATCTGAAATACTAATTACTTTACAAAAAAGTAACCTTTATGTCTTGTCATGCCATCAACCTGAAGAGAATATAAATGTCTTTCCTTCATAACATTACACACGCAGTAGCTCTCTCTCTCTCTCTCTCTCTCTCTCTCTCTCTCTCTCTCTCTCTCTCTCTCTCTCTCTCTCTCTCTCCTCTCTCTCCTCTCTCTCTCTCATTCCTGGAACGTTTTAGCCTCAGAAAATTTACTTGAACCTCTTAGGTTTGGTCATCAATGATGGAATATCTTCGATATCCCATCTCTGTTATCACTGGCTCAGAGGGTTGTACTGTGATATGCGTATGTTTTGTGTGTGTATGTACATGTGCATGAAGTGTGTTGTGGGGTTACATGTCATTAGGACATCACTAAGCTGATTTGATATCGATTCCTCTTTAGAGAAGCAATTAACCCTGTTCCTTGAAAAAATCCATCGTGCCTCTGTTGAGCTAACCAATAGGTTATGCATGAAGTGATTATTCGTCTGCGGTGGGAATCTTTAGCCCGAAAGACTGCAGAGATTCTCACAGATACTGCACGCATATTACAAACTTGTTCTATCCAGTTGCTAGGCAATGCATTATGTAAAAGGGTATTTTTCTTATTACCTAACGCTATAGAATACTCCTTATCTTTATTTGTCTGTGTGTTTTGTTTGTTCGCAATCTATCTCCAAAAATTACAGGATTTCAGTGAAAATTATTGGAGGTTTTGGATATGGCTAATATAAAAGGGGATTGCATTTAGAGACAAATTCCATTCCCGATCATTTTATTCCTGTATAATCCTGACATCAGTCTTCGCGGATTTAGCAGCGAAATGGTGGACTTAGGACCACTCAATGGGTCCTGTGTGGGCCCATGATGATTCATCCATATTTGGGCAAAAATTAATTCTATCAGAGTTGGCAGGGTTAGTCAATCCCTGAATAATTCATTGTTTGCTTTAAAGCCTCATAAGGCTGATTCACATCTAGTTTTTCTTTTGCCACTTTAAACCGTATTCCTACATTGGACTAGTCAGTGAAAAATTGCTTTTCTCTCTCTCTCTCTCTCTCTCTCTCTCTCTCTCTCTCTCTCTTCTCTCTCTCTCTCTCTCTCTCTTCTCTCTCTCTCTCTCTATAAATGTTTCATATTGAGGGCAGATAAGTCTGTATCTCCTGGCTTTTGATGATAAATGTTTCCAAGATAAAGAATTGTATTTTTTTACCAATATTTTCAAGTATTCGTTCTCTTTCTAAAAAGAAAATCTTGATGATGATGAAGGATATTTTCAGTTTCATACGGATTATGTTGAAGACACTATTTCCTTTACATTGTGGAAATATCCCTTATTATTGCGAGTTAAATATAAATAAGATCCTCTTTCAGACACAGTATAAGCTTAGTAGCATAAATGTTTTAGTATGAAACTTTTATATTATGACTTTATTCGTGTTGAGAGTGAAGAGAAGGTTGAATAGAAATTCAAAGAGAAATGAGGGAAAATAGTGACGAAAATTTACGTTTTAACTAAATATCATTAATGTTGAATTGTTTTTTTAATTTGTATATGAATTCTTGACTGTATTGATCTTGATTCCTCCTATTGTATTTTCGATATTCATTTTCTGTACTAGAACATGAAACGATTTGCAAAATATCTAAGTTTTAGTGTTAGCAAAATTTTATTGAATTTAAAAACAGTTAGTATTATAAAACTTCACTAAATACGCAATTAAAAAACACACACCTTAATGATTGCTAGAACACAACCCTCGGAAAGTTTTATTGATTAGCTAATTTCGTATAGCTGCAATTTGACGCATCTCATCATTTGGATGGAATTATATAAACTGACGTAATTTTCTAATGAATTGTTAAATGGGCTGATTTTTTCCTTAGATATGAATGAATTATTCCTGTCTTGATTTTTTGTTTTTCTGATTGAAGATATAGCGTTTTGGTCATTTTAACAGAGAAGAATTATCTAGTCTATTGTTAGTGGTTAGTTTGATAGTCTCTCGTCACCAGTTCATTTTATAAACATTCTGTTTATCATGAGTGTTAATCGTTAATGTAAACAAACAAACACAGGAACGGCATATTTTCTCTCCAGATTAGTATCCAGCTGTTGACATATGTAATAATTAACTTTTCAAGCATTATATTTCAAATAAGATATATATTCTCAAATTACTCTGGAAATTTTTCAGTATTACGTCAATATAGTTTTAATCTTAAGATTTTCTAGAATTTTGGGGAATGTTTTATGAGAGAGAGAGAGAGAGAGAGAGGAGAGAGAGGAGAGAGAGAGGAGAGAGAGAGAGGAGAGAGAGAGAGAGAGAGAGAGAGAGAGAGAGAGAGAGAGAGAGAGGTTTAAATTTCTTCTTATCATGTATCGATCGTTATGAATATTGTATTATTTTTTCTTGTTTTCCGTATGTCATCGCATCTTTCGCCGATTCAGCTCTAGTATTGACAACGACCAATCTGAAAACGTGCCTCAATTTAAAGATTTTCAAGAAAACTTCCCTGGTTTTACAAACATATTTTTGATACTCCATAAGATTTAAAAGAAAACTCCTGAAACAGGGAATATCTTCGTTAAGAGATAAGATAATGCTTTCTTCTTTAACTCTGCCAACGAAGTTGGAAGGAGGTTATGTTTTACCCTGTGTTTGTGTGTTTGTTTGTGAACACCGTCTTGGCGACAATTTTAATCGTAGAGTGATGAAACTTACAGGAATTAACTGTCATGTAAAAACCTGGAAAGATTAGATTTTGGAATGTCAAGGTCAAAGGTCAAGGTCTCGCCTAAGCAAAATGTCCAAATAACGTAAGCAGCTATAAGTTTGGACATCGTTTTTGGAGTGTCCCTCTCCTTACCAAAGTAGTAGTAGTAGTAGTAGTAGTAGTAGTAGTAGTAGTAGTAGTAGAATGGCCACATAAGAAAAGAGGCTAAAACATACTGTAGATGACAATTGAAAGAGTTGTATATCAGGAATCGTTAACGTTAATCGAATTCCTGTTTCTTTTTTTCACTTCAGTTTTCAAAATTCGGTACAAATCCATTTTTTAAGTATTTTCCTTAAATAAGTCTATTATTTGGTCATAGATATTTTAAATATTTTCTTCATTTACTGTTCTATTTTGTCTTCAGATAAGTTTGCCTGATTTTACTTATTAATTCTTCACAAAATTTCGGTTGCTGTCTCCTTTCCTTACTTTGTGATTACTTTCCGATGGTGTTGTGTGCATTGCATGAATGAATTTAAATGGAATATTTTGCCTCTTATTTTAATTTCGCAATCTACTCTATTACGGTTCTCTTTTGAATTCCTTTATAATCATGCAAAGCAGTTTTGTGGATTTATGAGATAAGTTTATCACGCCCTAGTTTTAATTCCGTGATATATTTTTCCATATCAGAATTACTTTTTTATTTTTATTTGCAAAGCCTTTATCCCAGCTATATTCGTCTTAGAGAGTGTATTACATAAAAATCCATTTTCCAATCTTGTTTATTTGCATATTTTATTGAAATATGGGTAATTGTTTACAACACCACGCTCTCCATTTACTCCAAAGTAATGCAATCCTACAGTTCTCATCTTCTTGCACAGTGATTAGGTGGTTATTTAAATTTTGGAAAAGCAATAATTAGCTAGATATGTTGAAGAAGGGGAAGGGGTTGTAAAAAGAAAATAGCTCGGTTTCCTAACCAAACGACTTGGAACAGACATGTCAACATAGTCAACCAAACAGAATTCGTGATACCAGCGTACATAAACAGAAGTTAGTGATGCCATCGTACATTCGATATACTGTATATTCAAAATATACTTAATTAAAAATGGATTAATTACTCAAAAGTGTCCATAAAATATGCAATTTACAAATAGTGACACTTTTGAGTAATCACTCATTTTTTTTTTTCATAAAGTATATTTTGAATATACAGTATATCAAATGTACGCTGGCATCACGAACTTCTGTTGATGTACGCTGGCGTCACGAATTCTGTTTGGTTAGCTATGTTGACATGTCAGTTCCAAATGGTTTGGTGAGGAAACCGAGTTATTTTCTTTTTATAACCCCTAACCCCTTCCTCAGCATATCTTGCTAATTATTACTTTCCCAGAATTTAAATAACCACCAAATTACTGTGCAAGAAGATAACTGCAGGATTGCATTATTTTGGAGTAAATGGAGAACGTGGTGTTGTAAACAATTACCGAAATATGTAATTGACGACATCGT
>NC_090764.1:30516145-30518645 GCF_036898095.1 Palaemon carinicauda
ATGACATCGTGGGTCTTACTCTCTACCATCTTTTGTTTCTTTATTCATGTAAATTGCATTGAAATGAAAACTTTATGCATTCCGAAATTTCAAAATATATTTTCACATAATAAACCTTTTTGTTTTGAATAAACCTCCCGAAAATTGAAGAAAGAACCTGTGATAACTGTTTGCAGATTTAACATTTATTTATTTCGTCTGTATTTTACAGTTTTTATACACAAGTTGTTTCGGATGAATATGCATATATCCATATACCGGGAAAAATATATACACTACAATTTATATATTATAATATATATATATATATATATATATATTATATATATATATATATATATATATATATCCATCCCTTTCTGTATGGGATACCTCAACATGGTGATAGGGTTTGCGTATCGCCGTGATCAGCAGGGATGTGTTTTAAAAATTTAGACGAAAATCTCCCACCTTCAACAATCAACACTGACCAGCGTGCTGCTGAAAACTGGCCAAACCCCAAACACGAATTGACATGTCTGGAGACCTTTGTCACGCAGTGCACTAGAAAATGTCTGCAATAAAAGAATGTCCATAATTCTGCCAGAATGATAAAATCTGACTATGGAACACATTCCGTTTTATTTTCAATAATGGTCCCTTTTGGGTGCCATTCGAGTCAAGCAGATAAAGCTGAACCCTTGAATCCCTTGAAGAGAGTCTCCATCATGCGGTCCTCCCCTCAATTCCATTCACCCTACCCCGGCTCCCAAGCTAAGTGCCTCTTGGAAAAAGATATGACGGTTCAGGAGCTCTTCATGAAATTATGGTCTTCTTCAAGGACATAAGAGATTGAAGGAAAGAGAGCTACATAAAAAACGCTTAAGGATGATGGCTTTAGCTTGCATAACAGCTGCGTCTTTCAACAATTTTTAGATGTCACTCTCACATCATCCTATTGTTTACATATTAAACACATTCAACACGTAAATGGAGACAAACGTATTTAATGACAAATGCATTAAGAGAGAGAGAGAGAGAGAGAGAGAGAGAGCAGGAGAGAGGATGAGAAGAGAGAGAGAGAGAGTCGAGAGAGAGAGAGAGAGAGGAGAGAGGAGAAAAAAATTATTTCTTCACACAACCTAATGAGACAGTGCAATAAAGAATACTAATAATCTCGATTGGTTTAATTAAATCAGGTTTAGCTTCGTCTCCACGATTTTTATGTGATAATTGCTGGAAAACAAGGAAAGATAATTTCACTTTCCTTCACGAATTCCTATATTCACTACAGCTTTCATATGAGTCTAGTCGTAAAAAAGAAATGGTCATCATAAAACTTTAGATTCGGATACCTGAAGACTATTTTCTCTTCAAATAATTGTATAGGAAAACACTAGAAAAAAATATTTGCGTACATAAGATATTTTTTTTTTTAAACTGTTCTTATTTAAATCTCTGCTTTCACAGACAGCGGCTGCTACCTTGCCAAGTGATCTGATTGATATTTTTCAATTAGTTACTTTATTCAAATGATAATTGTTCCTTAAGATAGTGTTTTCCTTTTTAGGATAAGATATTTGGAAAGGTAGCCGTAATTCATTTGAGCGCTATATTAAGATTCCTGCAAGTATCACGTTCCTTTAGCAGTTCATATTTTTTTTCTTTTTTCATATTTTTCTCATTTTTTTACTTATATTGATTTTTTATTTTTGTTACTCAAATTGTAAAAAAAAAAATATCCACTAGAAAAAATGTTCCCCAAATATTAAAGTAAAATTTATGAGTCACTTCAACTGTAAGCAATAATTTACTAACAAAAAACAAATCAACAGATATTTATTCCCTTATGGGCAATACATAGTGGGAAAATGTGACGTTTCCTTGATATGACATAATGATAAGGCATATTTCGTCTTACATCGTTGGAAACTTTATGATGATATTTTAAGAATTCGCCGATAGCAATCTAGAATTAATGTGCATCAGTCGAAATGAACTCTCATTAAATAATTTTGTGGTTAAAAATCTAAGGTTAAGCTCATTGGGAGCCTTGGGACTATAGCATATTCCCTTTCCCATGTAAGTCTGTACCTTAGCTTATTGAAACAATATACTAAGCTATTTTGATGTTAGTCTTGTTCCACGATCAAGGGAAAACATAACGAAAGTTAGGTGAAAATGTATCTATAGAACTATTAATGTTCTCTTTATCTGAAATGGGATGTTCATTGTAATAAGAATAAAAAATATTATTATGAAAACACAAGTTCGTTAACTATTTCTCTGGAACTGCAGTTGTAAGTTAAATTTATGGGTATCCCCTCTCATGCGCTAAAATACCGACTAAAAGGTAAAACCCTAGTTCAGGTGATGATTGTAGCCGTGCTTATTTGGAGAAGTAGGTCTATCTCCTTTGGAAAAGTAACAGATAAGATTTGACTTTGAATATCTACTCAGCTAAGAGATATTGCTCAGAAAGTTTATGCTTCAAACTGAAAAGGAATACAATTTAAACCAT
>NC_090764.1:30523645-30528645 GCF_036898095.1 Palaemon carinicauda
CGACCAAAACTATGAAAGTTTCGCTGTTTACAAGTTCGGGAGCGAAAATTAATGACACAAACGTGATATCACACAAGGGAAGTTTTGTCAAATATCATTTTCATGTTGTAATGTCGTTCGATCTTCTGTTTCTGACGAAAATTAAATTGCTTAGAAATTCTGAATAACAAATCCTTCTTTGTCTGCAGAAATGCAATACATTAATGAAAGATATTATTTACGATATTCCTGTTCGTAAATTTTCAGCGATACTTTCGCAAGTTTTCTGCGTAACACTATAATGCCACCAACATGTTTGGCTGTTGTGTTGGGGTGATCCTTACTGTATGAAAGATATTTTCATGAGGTGAAACTATTATTGTAATTATACAACTTAATTTATCATAAAATCATGTCGGTTTACGGTTAGACCGCTTGTTGACTATTCATAGTAAAGAATTTCAAATGTATATATCTTGCATAAAACCATGCATGTATCTATAAAATATAAAGGGAATGTCTTCGTAACATTAAGAATTATCAACCGTGAATGCACCTAAAATCAACAAAGAAGTTGGGTGGGTTGGTAGTTCTGATTTTGGCATATATGAACCGACCGTTCGGACTCTACATCAGTTTTGACTTCGGTTTCGATCAATGTCACATACGTATTATTATTATTATTATTACTATCCAAGCTACAACCCTAGTTGGAAAAGCAAGATGCTATAAGCCCAGGGGCTCCAACAGGGAAAAATAGCTCAGTGAGGAAAGGAAATAAGGAAATAAATAAATGAAGAGAACAAATTAACAATAAATCATTCTAAAATAAGAAACAACGTCAAAACAGACATGTCATATAATAAACTATCAACAACATCAAAAACAAATATGTCATAAATAAACTATAAAAAGACTATGTCTGCCTGGTCAACAAAAAAGCATTTGCTCCAACTTTGAACTTTTGAAGTTCTACTGATTCAACCACCCGATTAGGAAGATCATTCCACAACTTGGTCACAGCTGGAATAAAACTTCTAGAGTACTGCGTAGTATTGAGCCTCGTGATGGAGAAGGCCTGGCTATTAGAATTAACTGCCTGCCTAGTATTACGAACAGGATAGAATTGTCCAGGGAGATCTGAATGTAAAGGATGGTCAGAGTTGTGAAAAATCTTATGCAACATACATAATGAACTAATTGAACGACGGTGCCAGAGATTAATATCTAGATCAGGAATAAGAAATTTAATAGACCGTAAGTTTTTGTCCAACAAATTAAGATGAGAATCAGCAGCTGAAGACCAGACAGGAGAACAATACTCAAAACTAGGTAGAATGAAAGAATTAAAACACTTCTTCAGAATAGATTGATCACCGAAAATCTTGAAAGACTTTCTCAATAAGCCTATTATTTGTGAAATTGAAGAAGACACAGACCTTATATGTTTCTCAAAAGTAAATTTACTGTCGAGAATCACACCTAAAATTTTGAAAGAGTCATACATATTTAAAGAAACATTATCAATACTGAGATCCGGATGTTGAGGAACCACCGTCCTTGACCTACTTACAATCATACTTTGAGTTTTGTTAGGATTCAACTTCATACCCCATAATTTGCACCATGCACTAATTCTAGCTAAATCTCTATTAAGGGATTCACCAACCCTAGATCTACATTCAGGGGATGGAATTGATGCAAAGAGAGTAGCATCATCTGCATATGCAACAAGCTTGTTTTCTACATTATTAACCAACTAATGAATTACCAGCCTTGGCCAACTAGTTGGGAAATTTGACCTAATATCCCCATCGCCATTCATTGCCTACTAGGGCACGGGCCATGACCCTAAGCCCCCAGAATTAACCATAGTCGTAGCCTTCGGAGGAACACAGTGATGAAAATAATTGAGAAAAAAAATATACACCATGAGAGTTTCTAACGAAGTACGCACGAGGAATTTGCAATTTGTTGCATCAGTTTTGGCGATTACTGTACATAAATAAAAGATTGATTATACAGACAAATTATTTACTCAGGTGCATTTTCACTGAATTCAAAGAATATCCGTATATCAAATTGAAAGCAATCCACCCAGTGTTATTTGCTAGACCAAAGTTGAAATTTTTCTTTTATTTTTGTCGGAGACATGCTGCAATGATATATGTGACGCTTTAGAATTGTCCCCCTGATCCGGCTTTATTATTTTTCCAATATAATGGGTTCTATTTCATCTGAATAGTCGCAATCCTTCAAGGTCGAATCCCAGATAAGAGTCATGGTCATATTACAACATTTTTTTTTTCGATACTCTAGTGGAAATTGGTGTAAATTATTGAATCTAAAGGCTATAGAATAATATAAATAAGAATGATGTGAGCAAATTTAATATCACTCTAAAATATTAAAATAGAAATATATTAATGATAATGATGACTAATTTTTGGTTACACCTGAAAACGACCAGGTATTGCATTGGACACTGGTATTATATAATAAAATCAACGAGAATATGACCATTGAAGCATGTTACTTACTAAAAATAAAGTGATAGATTGAAATAAAAATTTTATTTATAAAATATAATGAAAGATAAAAAAAAAAAGTTGACTTCAAAATAATAGGGTTCAGAGGGAGGTGATTTGTTGGGGTGTTTTATATAAATTCAGGAATGAAACATCCAGTGTTTTAAAAGCTATAGTTTTGTCATTGGTCCTTGATGATTACACTAGATTAGAAAGACCTTTACTTACCTCCGCCAACGAAGTTGGAAGGAGGTTATGTTTTCGCCCCTGTTTGTGTTTGTATGTGTTTGTTTGTGAACAGTTTCCTGGACACAATTTTAATCGTAGAGTAATGAAACTTGTAGGGATTAACGGGTATGTAAAAAGCTAGAAAATAATTAAATTTTGGAAGGTCAAGGTCAAAGGTCAATGTCACGGTCTAGCAAAATGTCCAATTCACGTAATCAGACATAACTTGGGACATTGTTGTCACAGAGACCTCAAACTTGGTTCATATTTGAGTGTATAAAAACCCACGCAAATTAATACATTTTAAGGTCAAAGGTCAAGGACAAGCAAAAGGTCGAGTAATAAGCTGCCGCGGCGGAGGCCTGTGGTCTACTGACTGCCCCTCTTGTAATCAGTTTCTGTTATTTAAGGGAACAAAGGATGAACATTTTATTTTCAAATTGGCATATAAAAATCAAGGGAGAAACAGGAAATTAAGGCATGCAAATGAATTATAAACTTGGATAGATATCTATATAGAAATTATTGAATAAGAATTAGGAACAAAGAAATACCTATCCAACCCAATGCAATTATAAGTAAAGAAAAGGAGATAACTTGAATCCAGATGTGTTGGGAAACCTAGTTTTGTTGATGAATTTGGGAAATTGTTATTTAACATAAGAGTACCTACCTGTTGTGTTTCATCAAGCTCACAGAATAATAAAAAATAAGAAGGACGCTAAGAATGATAATAACAATGATATCCATTCTTTGTTGCGCATTTTCAAATGGAAAGCAGCGATTACCGTTCTTTTAGATTTTAGGAGTGTTTGAAATCATATTTATGTACATTTTCAGGTGAAAATCAAGCCGTTCTCTAAGACTTTCCTTTTATCCATTTTCAGAATATTAAATCTAATTGTTACTGTATTCCGTCATTTTCGTATGATATGATATAACGTTTCCGTATTTTATTTGACCTCCCTTCATGAAATCTACGATACTTTGAATGAAAGTTTTGAAATATTTGACGTTCTTAATGGTTCGGTTTTTCTTTATGATATAGGCTACAGTATTAATATATTAAACATTATTTTCATGTTGCCGTGCTTTGCAAATTACACGTGTTATGTGTGTACAGTATATTATTATGCTGGAACAAGAAACTTGAATTCAGGTTATTCTATCTCGACTAGTGGTTTTTTTTTTTTATAATCCTTCTCAAATACTCTGCTCATACACGTATAGATTTTAGAAATTAGCTAATGTCGACGCATCTGCAATAAAAAGCAAGATTAACCTACTCCTTCTCGCTGATCAAGCAGATGTTCGACGAAGGAGAAAATGTTCTATATTTTAGTTTTCAGTTTGCTTACTCTTCCAGATGCTACAGACCTGATATTGTCATTTTTTTGTTCTTTGAAAGCAAACTTTGTGAAAGAAAGCCTTTGCTGCCACTCCATGGAATCTCTTTGATCTTTGTTTATTGCAGTAGACGAAGGACTTCTCAAGGACTCCCAATATTGGATTTTTCTTTAAAATCTTTTTTTGTAAGGAAACTCGAATGTCATTGTTTTATTATTCATACCAACATTCTTGGAACGCATAACGTAAAGCGACAAAAGATACTTTATTGTTTATACATTCGTACCCACTTACATAAACACACACGCACATATATATACACAATCGCACGTACACATACACACACACACGCACACACACACACACACACATATATATATATATATATATATATATATATATATATATATATATATATATGTGTGTGTGTGTGTGTGTGTGTGTGTGTGTGTGTGTGTATGAATGTTTACAATATCTTTTACGCCTAAAAGAATAGGTGGAATTTTAAAGTTCTAACCTTATTTTTATCCAAGAAACACTGTAAAATAGATAGCTAGCCCCTTATTCTTTTACTAAGTTATAGGGGAATCTGCTACTTATATACAATAGGGAGACTGGATGGTGGTAATATGCCAGAAATTGCGTGTTCCTTGCAATGATAGGCAATGTATATTTTTAGCTTTTTATTTTATACCCTTTTCACCTGAAATGTTGTTGCTGCAGATGAGTTCAGTTTGTACCACCATAACTTATTCTGTTAAGCCTGCAAAATGCAGGTGATTCTTTAGAGGTTGATGGGCATGGGATCGAGAATCTGATAATGAACATATTCTTAGACATCATAGTGTACCACATGTTTATTACACGCCCATACACTGTAACGGTTTTGAATTTTATCCTATTACTCGCTTTTCCCTG
>NC_090764.1:30533645-30536145 GCF_036898095.1 Palaemon carinicauda
TAAAATGACAATAATTAAACCCCACTTAATGGTTGGACATGAATAATAAAATGTTATAAATAATAGAATGTTGAAAAAGCCTCCATCGTGTTTATGTGGTTCTCCTGATACACCGTGGGCAATAATCTTTTGTAATCTTAAGTAGTAAAGTAATATATGGTCTGTGGCTTATCTTGAAAAATAACTCTTGAACTATTTATAAATATTGTATTTTATTTTTCAATGATTGCTTTATCGAGTTTTGCTACTTATCTAAAATTTGCTGTATTGGACTGTATCCCCTATTAAAGGACAGTAAAAGAAAGTGACCAGGTATATATTTCACTACTTAGCCTACACACAATGGCAGTTAATGAAACATGGCTTTAGTGTTCTGATTTCCAGGTAATTGAACATGAGACTTCTTGGCAAGGCGAGTGCCTTAATAGTAAACTTCTCATCAGCCGGTCACCTCAGACATGCATGGGTTTTTTGCGTTTCTTGCAAATGTTCAATCGCCATTGGAGCTCCATCTAACCCTCATTTACTAGATCTTCAGTTACAATGTCTTTGTTTGGTTTTATCCCGTATCGCTTAAACTGATGTTCCCTAAATTTTATATGTAGATATTTTATTTAACAACAGCTACTCTTTTATTCATGTTCACGTATCCCAGGTTTTGTTTATCTGTGTTCTTTTGTTCTCATCCAATGTTTCCACTCATTCTGTTTCTACTAATATATAATTTTAGGATTAATTATCCTATTTACCTTAGAGTTTCTATAAGAAATTACCACTTCTTTTGTATATATATATATATATATATATATATATATATATATATATATATATATATATATATATATATATATATACACCAAAATATTTCCCCTAAATTAGAGAGGTAGCCAATATAAAAAAGAACAAAAGGGGACTTTTTTTTTGGGCCCCCAGCCAAAGCTCACCCTTCCTCGTTATCCACCAAAAATGAAGTTTCATATGCTGAATCCCTTACTACTGCTACCTCAGCGGTCACTAATGCGGCTGGAGGAAGCAGCATGGCCTATCGGAACTGTCATAATCACTTGCCATTGATTTCTGTTTGCTTTGCCTCTCTCACATCTATCCTGCTATCACCTAGAACTCTCTTCACTCCATCCATCCCCCCAAACCTTCGCCTTCTTCTTGTACTTCTCCCATCAACTCTTGCATTCATCAACTTCTTCAGTAGACGGCCATTTTCCATTCTCTCCCAATGACCGAACCACTTTAACACATTCATATCCACTGTAGCTGCTAATTCATTTCTTACTCCCGTTGTCACCCTCAATACTTCGTTGCTAATACCATCTAATCGACATACACCAGCCATACGCCTCAGACACTTCATCTCGAATACATTCAATTTCTGTCTCTCCGTCATTTTTCTTCCCCACAACTCCGATCCATACATTATAGTTGGTACAGTTATGCCTCCTGTGGCCGCGGGGGATAACAACAATTAGAATAGCGCCAACGTACCCCTCTCCTGTATTAGTTTCCTGTGAGATATCAAAGATACACACACACACACACACACACACACACACATATATATATATATATATGCATGTATATGTATATGTATATATGTATATATATATATGTGTATATATATATATATATATATATATATATATATATATATATATATATATATATATATATACATACACAGAAACAACAACCCACTTACACTACTTTTATAATGATTTACATATTCCATAACTTATCATTAGTTGTTATGTAAAATTATCAAACGTAAATACACCATAGCCTACAAACTGGTTGGATATATATACAAACAACAAAACACACTTCTCTTACAATTCTATTACGAATTCCATAATTTTTATCATTAGTTCTTTAGTGAAAACATTGAATAGTCATGGATACACATTACCCTACGACGTGGTTAAAACAATTACCCTTTAATTCATTTTATAACCTAAGAATTATATACATGTAAAAAAAAAAGAAAAAAAAACTCCCTTTCGGTTATCCTTACATTACTTCTTTTTCCTCTCGGCTTGTTATATTGTGAACTATAGTATACATGCATTTCCTGTGGCTTGTCTGAAATTACTCTGTTCTGTCCCAATTATTCTACTCCTACAACTCAACCTGCATTCTAAATAACCGATGTATTCAAATAATATCGTGGAGTAACATACTTGCCCTTTACCCTTACACTAATGAACAATGATTCTTCTCCTATCATTTATCTTGTTCCAGACAAACCAGGCGTATTCTGGTCAGCCATTTGTTTACTCTAATTCAACCGGACTACAATAACTAACTTTTCTATTTCCTGTCAATTTTTTGACAAACTTTGATTTACTTTCACCTCCAGATCATTATGGAATTTATATTTATTCTTTCCAATCTTGCATCATTTAGGGATGTTTTTTCCAGAAAACAATTTTCCTATTCTCCGTTTTTATGTTATGATCCATTTTCCTTTAAACCTTTCTCTCAAACC
>NC_090764.1:30541145-30556145 GCF_036898095.1 Palaemon carinicauda
AATACACACATACACAGACACAGACACACACACACATATATATATCATCTTCGCCTATTTACGCAAAGGCCCTCTGTTAGATTTCACCAGACGTCTCTATCTTGAGCTTTAAAATCAATACTTCTCCATTCATCATCTCCCACTTCACGCTTCATAGTCCTCAGGCATGTAGGTCCGGGTCTTCCAACTCTTATAGTTCGTCGTTGAGTCCAGTTGAAAATTGGTTGAACTAATCTCTCTTATCCCTCTATGGGAGTGTGAAGACCATTCTTAAACCTCGACATCTACCCCTAATTATGATCTCATCCACATATGGGACTTGAGTAATCTCTCTTATAGTTTCATTTCTAATTCTGTCCTGCCACTTAACTCCCAATATCCTTCTGAGGGCTTTGATATCAAGCCTACAAAATCTGTCGGAGATTGTTTCATTTTCATACCACGACTCATCTCCATACAGTAACACAGATCTCGCTAAACTGATATATAACCTGATTTTTGTATGTAATTTCGGGTGATTTGATTCCCAAACTTTACTTAACATAGCCATTGTCTGATTATCTTTTTTCAAATCTTTCATTAAACTCAGATTATAAAGACCCTGTATCAGCAATCATTGTTCCTAAATATTTAAATGGTTCCACCTCATTAATCCTTTCTCCTTCCAATGATATTTCATCTTCCATCGCATACTTCGTTCTCGTCATCTCTGTATTTCTTCTATTTATCTTGAGCCCAATCTCATGTGATATTTCATGCATTCTAGTAAGCAAGTTTTGAAAGTCCTGTGGCGTTTTTCTAATAAGGACAGTGTCATCAGCATACCTTAGGTCCTCTAATTTCCTGTCCCCAATCCAGTCCAATCCTTCTTTGCCATCCTCAACTCTTCTATGCATTACAAAATCCATGAGGAGAATAAACAACATACAACACATTCTCTTGGAGTACTCCGCTGTTCACTGGAAATTCATTTGATAGGACTCCACTAACATTAACTCTGCACTTGCTATGCTCATGAACAGACTTAATCAAATTTACATATTTAAAAGAAACTCCACAAAATTGGCCGGGTGCACACTTTCAAAGGCTTTTTACTAGTCTACAAACCCATTAAAAGTGCATTTCTATATTCTACACATTGCTGTACAACTTGTCTTAAAATGAAATTTTGGTGAGGACAAATTCTACCTTTTCGAAATCCTGCTTGGTCATCTCTCAACTTTTCATCACACTTTTTCTCTAGTCTCTTTAGGATGAGCATACTCTATTTTCATGACAACTGACGTAAGTGTGATGCTTCTGTAATTATCTATGTATCTATCTATCTATCTATTTATCTATCTATCTATCTATCTATCTATCTATCTATCGATCTATCTATCGATCTATCTATCTATACACACACACACACACATATATATATATATATATATATATATATATATATATATATATATATATATACACTGTTTTTTATAAATTTTTTAATGGAATTTAGTGAACAAATTATAGCCCTTAACATCAGATATGAACACTAATTTATGCTTTTACTCGCAATAAAAAGACAGACATTTTTATTCCCTACGCTTATCAAACTATGTTGAAATAACGTTACGCTATAAAGGTTTATCGACTTGAGAGAGAGAGAGAGAGAGAGAGAGAGAGAGAGAGAGAGAGAGAGAGAGAGAGAGAGAGAGAGAGAGAGAGAGAGAGAGAGAGAAAGTCCAGAATTCATTTCCTGGGTGAATTTACCTAATACTAGTATTGATCCAAGACCAATTCCCGGTAGAGTGCGGATGTTGAAGCAATTAATTGCCTGATCTTAACGGTAACTTAGAAGTGAAGAAATAAAAAACCAACAAAGATTTTAAGAAACATCTTTAGAAATTCAGTGAGGTGTAGTCCTGATTTTCTGAAAAAGCGGGTTGTGGAATTTTCCAGTTTTATTCACCTAGATCTCGTGGAACTGAAATCTAATGCACGCATGTGTCAACATTGCAAGTGCTTGTAAAAGGTCTAGTCCAGTTAGCTTTGAAATCTTTATATATATGAGATAATAAGAAATATCGATGTTACTAACCCAAACTATGGCTATTTTTATTGGGAATCGCAAGATATTTATTTATTAATCACAGAGAAAAATACACCATTTCATATGTTGGTAACTAATTTCTTTAGTAATTAACTGAAGAGAGTGATATGTACAGTTTCACACATGTCAATTACAAAATATCAAGTCAGCCAACCGTGATCGAAAATCTTTTAACAGGAAATAGAAATACTGTTAAAAGACCAAATATTAACTGAACTCTTCGTAGAACAATCAGCAGAGGGGTTTAAATATGGACATTTTATTATATATTGGCCTTGACATGTCAGTGGTTAGTATTATGAACTATATGAATATCACATTTTAATGTAAAATTTAAGACATTTGAATATGTTGATGGCATATATGGGCACAAAGAAGCAAGTTACGATGCTGCAAAACAAAAAAAAAGGGATAATAAATATCTAGCTTACATGAAAATTAAGTTCTATTTTTTTCTTTCAATCAGACTTATTTTATTGATGCAAGATTCTTTGCATATTGGTCATTCAGGACTTGAATACTTATTTTTGAAACTTTTTGAAATGGCACAAAAGTTCAATATCCACTACCGAAAATCTAAATGGAATGTTTGTGAAATGAGACGGTATATGGGTGGCGGAAATATTGCTCTTATCAAGGACATTGTTGTGCCTAAATTATAGAAATACACTGAATTTACCTACGAAAAAAATGTAAAGCTTTCGTGTTTGAAAACGGAACATTACAGGAATGAAAAAAATAATGCGAATAAAAAATCCTAACCGATTGCTGATTCTGTGATGTAAATGCGAATGGTTTTTGGAGGATGACATGAGGAAGCCTTTGATGAAAGTCTCCTAACTTTAGCTCACATGAACAGTTCTTGGTAAAATAGGCACAAAGATTTGTTAGAAGAATTCTTTTAGTTTCATGTTCTCGAGAAGGAAGAGTATGACGAGGCTCAATGATATAAATGAATGCAAAAGCGAGAGAAAATTTAATGTGGTTAAGAAAACAAAATTGTCTCTTCGATTCAAATACTTACGAATGTGGAGAGTGGGCCATTTAGAGTAAATGGTCTATTCATGATAAGTGTCATGTAATCTAACAACTCAGCATGTATTTTTCCGTCATTGACTCATGTGACATAGAAGTCTTTAAACGATGCATTCATCAATGACTGAAGGTTCTGTACCGCCTTCAGCTTGAAGCGGAAAACAAAAATTTATATTATTACGCATGATATTCATAATACAGTATTCTGTCCAATGAGGATAAATAAATCTGGGATTCTGGAAACGTAAGATTAGTGAAACATTTCAAGCTTACTCACTTTTTAGACTATATTTCTACAAGATGTATTTAGATATATGTAAAAATGCTGCACTGGTCTTCGTATTCAAAATCTTCTTCTGCGATTCCAGTTTCACGAACTATTGCTCGACAGAAATTGTTGTCTTTTTGCGTATTAAGAATATTTAGAAATTTTTTCTTAGATTGTTTCCCATTCCTAAAATAAATGTTTAAATGGGGATGATCATTGTCTTTTTCCCCCTACAAGCTTTGCAGTTGTTCAGTCAAACTAACCAATTAGGGTTCATCACATGGTGATGGAAGAGGCTTTATCAATATTTTCATAAAATTTGGTAAAATTCTCAATTGATCAGAGCCAATATAGAAACTTTTGCCGTTGATAATACTCAATCACGTCTCTTCAGAAATAATAAAAAAAAAAAACGCTATTATCATAGCAGCTCTTTACACCTACTGAAATGGCATATTAGCATTGCTTAGAAATTACTTATCCGCAATGTTCCATTCAACTCTTTATCCATATTCTTTTGGCAGCCCTAAATAAGAAGGTCCTTCATTTTTGATACATCCTACTCCCCCATCTGTCTAATAAGCTCAAGGTCTCTCGCATTACTCTTAACCCCTTTTGCCTCGTACATTCTTTCACCATCCTATCATCCGTCTTATATTCCGCACGACTAAATCATCTGAACATATTAACCTTTTCACCCATTCTATCTCCATATTTTCAAGCTGACAGCTGTCCTTACACAACATATACTTAACAGACAATTCATTTCATAGTTTAATTATATGTTTTGACCTCAACCGTCTTCATCATCCTATCTTGACTCGTACAAAGGTTAATATTTTCATGAATTCCCTCATACATTTGGAATTTGGCTCTTCCTTTACATACCATGTGTCGTACAATATCACTCTTCTGGAACATCTTGTAACTCTTCCTTTACGAATCAACTGTATCCATTCACACTCTAATCCCAATTTTGTTAGAATATATATATATATATATATATATATATATATATATATATATATATATATATATATATATATATATGTTGTGTGTGTCTTCGTATGATGAGTCATTTCTGTATTTCGGTATTGATATTTACTTTTCTGCTGCAGCATTTTTTATTGAAACATTCATCTTTTAGCCATGGATGTCTTTAAATCTTGTAATGCGGACATTGTACTTTCCAAACCTTAAAGAGCTGAATTAGAGAGGTCAAGTAAATAATAAAATTACAATGACATATAAATACATGTATAGAGTGTTTGTCTCGAGAAAAATAGCAGTGTTCATGGGATTTGCAATTTAAATTTCCTATTTGTATACGTATTTATCACACATTATATCCGTCTTATCACTACAAATAGATTCTTTTGCATATTGTAGTTATTATTCGTGCCAAGGGAAAAAAAATGTACTCAGAGCCCCTTTGCCTTCATTATAACACTATAATTTTGACTTAAAAGTGTGTGTGTATATATATATATATATATATATATATATATATATATATATATATATAGATAGATAGATAGATAGATAGATAGATAGATAGATATGTGTGTGCGTATATAATAATTCTTGTCTCAATAACCACATAGATTTTAAATGTAATTAAGAAAAATCCGCAGGCCGTAATAACTACAAAGAAAAACTATTAAGTTTTGATTACATCTGTTATAAAGGTATATTATTGAATCCATATTAGTTGAGTGCTTTTATCGTGCATACTTATTAGGGTGAAGTATGACCAAATAATTCATATTTTTTTTAATTATTATTTATAAATATAATCATGCTCTCATATATTTCAAGAGCAATTAAATATAAATAAGAAAACCTTTATGTTGAGTAATGATTTTATGCATTGCCTTGACTATAATTAGTAAAAAAAAAAAAAAAAAAAGATGGTCTCATATTTTTACCCGGAAAGAACAGAAAAAATTAGGTCGTCTGTCTTTCCATCAAGAATTTTCTGTGATGGCAAAATTATCATTGCTCATGGTAACGAAACCGGTAATATTCTTCAAGTAGCAGGTAATTTTGGCATCTTTCCCTCTGCAGTTCCCTCTGTCTTTAGACAGTTATGCTAATTAACATAATTTGCGAGAGTAATTATGATCTCGTACCTTGTTAATCCAGGTTTTAGTTTCTTGCATAACAGAGTCCTCGACGTCGCTATTTCTTCTTTAGGGAGATTCTTCATAAAGAAAAGAATAATGCTGGGATTCCAGAACACATTCGCTGGTGTGAAAGTGCAGCGGTTTGTGCTTCTTGTGATTTTTATCATAGAATTTGGTACAATGCCACTTGGCTTTGTTCCCTTCTTACATACTTGCCTCAGTAATTCAGTAATTTCTAATTCTTTCCCGGCAGTAAAGTATAGGATCTTAATAAAGGCAGATCCCTAGGTGTCCTGCTCCTGTACAATTAGTCTGTGCTTCTCAGACAGTAAAAGAATGAGGACAAGTAACATACTCTAGTGTAGGTGGTTGACTTGGGTAACTAGTAGCTTGAAAGTACTTGGAAATATCCTGTGTATATAGCGAGTTTTCAATCGTTTTGAGGTGCCTTTCATTGGGTTTCTCTGATTCCTAACAACAATAGAAATTTTGTACAAGTTCGGGATCAATGAGAGTTCCGCTGTGTATTTCAATGGATATTATTGGATGTTTTCTCTGCCTTTTCCATGTAACCATGTCGGACCCTCAGTGATGTCATGAGTTTTACCATCTAAGACACCTTCGAAATGTTAAAAAAACACCACTCAAGTAAGGGTAGCTATAGGGATCATCAACCTATTTCCTATGAATAGAACTAATTTTGGTGGGATCAAAGTTTGGGACGAAACTATAAAACTATTCATACAACAATTTAATATGATAGATAATGCTATATATTTAGTCTCTCCCAACAAAAGATAAATGGGATTACGTCTCAGATGCTGCTTATTTCCATTTCCAAGCAACGATCCACAATCAAAAAACAAATAACCGTCATACCACTACCTTGAGCAGATATGGAGACTACACACACCTTTGGATTAAAGGTTTAAAAGGCCGCTCATGAATGGCAGAGGTAAGGGAGAGTGTCGTAGCCCTTTCATGCAGGACAATGCCCTTTTGACTGACCATATTACATATGCTCAGCGTCCAAGCCACCTCTCCACCCAAGCTAGGACCAAGGAGGGCCAGGAAGTGGTTCCTGAGGTCACAGCAGATAGACTTATGGGCTCCCCCAAAACCCCTATCCTTAGCTCACAAGGGCGATGAGCTTGCAGCGACCACATGAACTAACGAGTTTGAGCAGGACTCGAACCCCAGTCTGGCAATCACCAGGCCACCACAACCCTAAACAACCTTAGACTCTCATTCATTGCAGGTTAGCAACGCTCTCATCTAGATATACCAAGACCGTCTTCACTTCCACAATTATACCTTATAATCATAATTTGACAACTTATCTTCTACCTCATACATCCTTAAATTCTTCACATCTTTTGTAAGTTACAAATATACCAAATTTAGCTTCTGTGTTTACTTCATGAAACATACAGCAAGATCACAAACCATTTCCTTTGTCAAAATCCCAAGTATGTTTCCTTTGATAGTCACTCTCAGGTTATTTTCCCATTCAATGTCTTACCATTTAACATTTCCGATAAATTCACTCATTCTACATGCTTTACATTCTAACAGAGGCTGCTATAATTCTAACCGATTTACAATGACAGTTTTTTTCAAATGCATTAGGCTACTGTAAATTCCTACCTCGTTGAGATATAGCTTACATATCTTAGTCAGTCAGTCATGTGTAGTGCCATTGAAGTTTTCGACGGAGTCTCTTCCATGATTTGTAATTATAGTATTGGTTGCCTGTTTTTGGAACCACTCTCATTTATGGGAAAGAACATCAAGTTACTGTTTATATATATGCATATATGTACATATATTTGTATATATATATAATATATATATGTATGTGTATATATATATATATATATATATATATATATAGAGAGAGAGAGAGAGAGAGAGAGAGAGAGAGAGAGAGACTTAATTTGTGGATTCAAATAGTTTTATTTATATGGTAAATCAACCTATAGAGATATAAAGTTATATATATATATATATTATATATATACATACACACACACACATATATATATATATATATATATATATATATATATATATATATATATATATCCTAATCATCGCCAGTCGTTATTAATCCACTGCAGAACAAAGACCTATGTATGTTGTGTATATAAGTGGGTGTGTATAATATTGTGGATAAGAACTAGTTGAATCTAGGAGTTTCTGGAGTTTTTTCTGAAATACTTGATATGCTTTTCACATATAAAATCCTTAGTCTGAAAGATTCACAAATTTCATCATATGCTTTGCAACAGAAGGTTTTACTAGTCAATTTTTTGTTGTACTTCTCCCGGCAGGTTTCAGCTATTATTCAGTAGTGCAGTAACAATATCATGTAATATGTTTATTAATTTCATTTATTTTGCTGCGTACCTGGAATATCAGATTCAATTCGGGTGTGTTGCGTGGAATGCATCATAAAAACACTTCTAAACATAAATTTATTTATCACAAATTCTAACAGGAGGGGAAATATGAAGAAGTCGTTTTTGTCAGCTTCGGTACTATTGAAAATTCAAAGAAAAGTAAATCGTTAGAAATAGAAAGAGGGGAGCAAAAGGGAAAAACAAATTGGCCATGTAACTGATATTGTGAATAAAGAAAATAATTTCAGTCAGTAAACTAACTTTCTCGGACATCTTACATCCGTGGCGGTGAGTTTCTAAGAGCTACCTTGTGACTAAAACTTGTATCAACGTTTACTGTTATTGGGTCTTTCGAGAAGTCCATAAGGTAAATTGAATGTCCCAAGAGAGTATATTGCTCTCGAATTTAATGGGGAATTACACATCCCCACCCTTGGCTTACAAGGAAAACAACGTCTTCCTGGTGTTTCTGGTTCTTGGGGAAGTGCCTTCGATGCAAGGCTTTGTTTGTGAAAAGTAAAGGAAACACTACATGAATATTTTGCGATTCATCTGGGAAAAATAATTCCCTCCCGATCTTCCCTTATCTCTTCCATAGGAAATAAAAATGTGAATCATCTATCTCTCAGACTCTCACTCATATTAAAAACTTAAGCAATTACAATTGTACATATCGCATCGCTGTACACATATTCCCACTAAGAAACTCCTTAGCTCCTGTACCATTCTGAAAACATTAGCGCATTTAGTCGTTTTCCATCATAGAGGCAACATTTGTTTTTGTTTAAGAATCAATGCAAATTCATTTAAAAGGATTTTGACGTGTATTGTTTATAGATTTTGCGGCGTAGGAGGAGATGAAGCTAAACAAAAGGTTGCATAAGTTGATTGAAACACGTACTTGGGGGTCTCGAGATATCATGCAAGATAACGAATGCTGCATACACACACATACACACGCGCGCGTGCACACACACACATATATATATATATATGTATATATATGTATATTGTGTATACTATATACATATATATGTGTATATATATATATATATATATATATGTATGTATGTATATATATCTATATATATATATATATATATATATATATATATATATATATATATATATATATATATATATATATACTAGTTTGAAAAGCAAGATGCTATGATTCCATTTGCTCCAACAAGGAAAAATAGCTCAATGCGATAACGGTTAAGGTGGAATATTTGGGCCTTTAAGATACACGCTTATCACTTGCATTTAATAAAGTACATGGTAGGTAGTCGACTATGGAGTTGCCGTTTATATACGGCTATCAGTCTCCTCTCGAAACTCTTTAAAAAAAAGTAGAAATGGAAAAATTCATTGCGTTTCTTCCCGTTGAGTGGAGTACTTGTTTAAGTACTGTCTCACCTTGCTGGAATGCCGTAGCGTTGGTCCTATGGGAGCAAAATTCTCAATTATGTTGTCGTCGTTACAATGCGCAAAATCGTCCATTCTTGTTCCAAGAATATGTTCTTTGTCAGTCGAGGAATGTTCAATTCGGTGTAAAATTTGGTGCATGCACAAACCTAGAAACGAACACCTCTGGGCAAAGGAGTTTGTTAAAAATTCGCTTTCCACAAGGCATATGGTTTGTTCGGAACTTGTGCATGCATTGTCCTATATTAGTTCGCATTAGTTAGTATCCGTATGAACTGACTCACCGACGGACTTCTACCTGATATGCAACAGGTTTAGAGTATTGAGTATGAGTACCGGACAAGGAACTTATGGGACTGTTGGATAACTTATGTTTGACAGGGGTTCACAGGACAAGGCTGACGGCTTCAGGGTAAGTATATCAAATCCACTGTACGTGTAATAGGTCTTCAATGGGGTCGAAAGGAATAGTGACATACATCATATGGTATATAAACTACTTCATTGTCCCATCCCCAATATCTTTCTTGCATGCCTTGGGCAATGACTTTTTATTGGGGTGGGGGGGGGGGGGCATTTAAAACATTAAATAGCATTATGAAGTGTCATGTGGAATTAAGCTTACAGAATCAGGTGGGCCTGATCCAGGCATATATTAACCTACTAGATTCCAACCTGACCATCTGTGACTATGCTCAAAATAGACGGAAAAGAAGGAGGTAGCGGAGATGGTTGTCAAGATCACGTACGATGAGGGGAAGCGACAGTTTTGGTTTTATGGCTAAATCTCAATGGAGCCCATAAGATGATTGATGTAATTCTGCAGTGATTAAGTCCCATAGTGAGCTATGTATACACTACATTTACATTTCCTGATTGTCACATGACCTGAACAAATACATGATCGTTTTGACACTTTCACATGCATTCCACTTTCGTTTTGTTTGTTATTCATACGTATTAATCTGTTATGTTGAGCGCCAACTCTGAAGTATTTTTCCGGTAATTTTGCGTTTAAATGTTTCACATCCTACAATCTAATGTCGTAGGAGCCTCGAGCACTAGATGACTTTATTTCGCAAAGTTTCTACCCGTCAGACTCACGGTAGCCTACGTTAAAGCTATACGGCAAATGGGTGCTGTAGCATTAAAGCGTATAATAAGCCATGAGAAGGCTAAAATATTATTTCGGAAGTGTAAGGAATATTTGAGATCTTCAACTAACACAGAATCACGGAAGGCGAGGACAAAACGAAAAGGATTTCAAAAATGTAGTGGAGAGCTTGTTCTTTTTATCAACGTATAGAAATCAATAACGCTTATTTAAGAGATTAGTTGAGTTGATAGGATGATATGATTTTAATCTTTTGATGTTACGTTTCAGTACTTCTCTAACTCCTTGTATCATCAATGATTGTTGTGTTTTAATCTCTGCCAACGAAGTTGGAAGGAGGTTATGTTTTTACCCCTGTGAGTGTGTATGTTTGTTTGTGAACAGCTTTCTGATCACAATTTTAATCGTAAGGTAATGAAACCTTGCAATGATTAACTGTTATGTAAAAAGCTGGGAATAATTAGATTTTTTAAGGTCAAGGTCAAGGGTGTAGGTCGCTGTCAAGCAAAATGTCCAATTCTCGTAATCAGCCATAAGATTGGACATTATTGTTTCAGAGACTTCAAACTTGGTTCATATTTTAGTGTATGAAAATCCACGCCAATTAATACATGTTAAGGTCAAAGGTCAAGGTCTAGCACAAGATTGAGAAATAAGCTGTCGCGCGCGGAGTTCTACGCTCTACTGATCGCCCCTCTAGTGTTTGTTGTTGTTTTGTTAGCAACTCATAATCTGATTTTCATTTCAATGTTTTCATAGATGATAATAATTGACAATATTGAAGGTTTAATAGGTATTTTTCCGATTCAATATTTTCTTTATCAATCCAAATGCCAGCGTCTGTCCTATAATTAGTTATACCTCAAGTCAATAATAGATATTTCAGTTTTTCCTATACAATCGGTAAATATATAGCTGATAATGTCAAAATCAAATTACTTGCCAAAGTCTTTTTGCCCAATAAGAGTTTATAATTAAGTATTTTGACATTTTCATATCAAAATCTGTGCATTTCCTAAACTTTCATTCCCAGTTTCCACGCAGGTTGTTGCTATTTTTAGCTGTCATACCCAGTGAATGCACTCAATGAATGCAGGTACCTTAACGACTCCAGCAGAAACGTCAGTATTTCAGTCCTTTTTTAAACGGCATAACTGTCGCCTCGAAAAAAGAAAAATTTAGCAGTAGGAATATCAATAATTTTTTTAGCACCGTGTTTTCACTGAGTACAGGCTATTTTAGTGGAAATTGAATTGACAATGGTATTCATAGTTTATCAAGACACAACAATCATGCCATCAATGTGAAGGAAAAGTGTTAATTAGATATCAATGAAGACCAAGGGAAACTTGTACGTCTTGAGACACCTTAAGAAGTCATGGTCGGTGAATGCTACTGATAGACAATTCTTTATCTTTTTATGTTCATGAAAAATCATAGAGAACATATCAGTCATGATCCTTAACAAGAAAAATTTACTGACTTATGTTATAGTTCTCAAGTGTTGCCACTATCAAGTTAGTATGAGTATCTAGTGACGTGTTACAACATTGATGTATACCATGTGGTTAAGTTTCAATAAATTTATACCTGTATGGGGTAATTGTTACGACTCCGTAATTTCTTAAATCAATAAACCGTAACACGTCTTTTCAAGCTCTGAGCATAAAAATATTGTATTAAAAGTGTGAATTAATTGCTAGGCTTGTCTAGGGAAGACTAGTTTGAAATTTGAGCGTAAACTGAGACTAACCTTAAACATATCAATACTTTGAAAATAGCGAATACTGTATATGCATATGCATATATATGCATATGTATATATATATATATATATATATATATATATATATATATATATATATATATATATATATATATATCATCTCCTCCTGCGCCTATTGACGCAAAGGGCCTCAGATTTCGCCAATCATCTCTCTCTTGAGCTTTTAAATCAATACTTCTCCAATCGTCCTCTCCTACTTCACGCTTCATAGTACTCAGCAATGTAGGTCTGGGTCTTCCAACTCATCTAGTGCTTTGTGGAGCCAAGTTGAAAATTTGATGAACTAATCTCTCTTGGGGAGTGCGAGGAGCATGACCAAACCATCTCCATGTGCCCCTCGCAATGATCTCATCATATACAGTATATATATACATATATATATATATATGTATATATATATATATATATATATATATATATATATATATATATATATACATATATATATATATATATATATATATATATATATGTGTGTGTGTGTGTGTGTGTGTACATACATACGCGTGTGTGATATTTTAATGGATAAGTCTCCATACTTTCCTCTTTAGTTATTTTTTTTTCTTTTATAACCCACTTATTCAGCAAAATTACGCTTCAGCAATGATTTTCTTTACATTAGTGATAAATGAATGTCAGTCATAACGAGAAAATGATAGCACTAATCTGTAACCTTTAATAAAGAAATAATGATATCCTTTCTGGTGCAAAATTAGGAACAAAAGGATTTTTATGAGAAAAATCTGACAACGTGGCTAAAATCGAGATGACTATAATCACCCAATTAAATGGGCAATAATGGGGAAATGGTAATGGCATCATTTTTCCTAGTGTGGAACTGTCCTTTTTGTCATTTGTTCTAAATGTGTTAGATATATTTTACACAAACAAAAGTGCCATACAATTATTTTATCCTAATAGATCAGTGTGTCGTAAATGGAGGTCAAACAAAAGATGAAAGTTTATTTTTACATACATGCATATATACAAACACATATACAGTATATATATGTATGTAGGCCTATACTTAATACTTTCAATGGCCAGGCAGTACTACATTGGGTCCCCCATCTCTGGTTACGGCTCATTTTTTTTCTTTTTTACACCGAATTGTCTGGCCGATTCTTTTCGCATTCTCCTCTATCCTCATACACCTGACCACACTAAGATTACCAAACAGTACTTCTTCACTCAAGGGGTTAACTACTGCAATGTAATTGTTCAGTGGCTACTTTCCTGTTGGTAAGAGTAGAAGAGACTCTTAAGCTGTGGTAAGCAGGTCATCTAGGAGAAGGACACTCCAAAATCAAACCCTTGTTCTCCAGTCTTGGGTAGTGCCCTAGCCTCTGTACTATGGTATTCCGCTCTCTTGGTTTAGAGTTCTCTTGGTTGATGGTACACTCGGGCACGCTCTTTCTATCTTGTTTCTCTTTCTCTTGTTTTTATGAAGTTTTTAAAGTTTATATATGATAGGTCTAATTTAATGTTGTTAATTATCGTATAATGTTTTATATTGATTGTTATTTTTTCTCTTGCAGTTTATTTATTTCTTTGTATCTTTCCTCACTGGGATATTTTTCCGTGTCGGAGCCCTTTGGCTTATAGCATCATGCTTTTCCAATTAGGGTTGTAGCTTAGCTAGTAATAATAATAATAATAATAATGATAATAATAATAATAATAATAATAATAATAATTATATGCACACAATTTACATCTAAATGCATTAGAATTAGTATATACAGTATATATATATATATATATATATATATATATATATATATATATATATATATTATATATATATACTGTATATATGTATATATATATATATATGTATATATATATGTGTGTGTGTGTGTGTATGTGTGTGTGTGTGTTAGTGAAATTTATAGATTTTTTTCTGAGATGTTCCTGGAAGTGGTTTCAAAACTTTTATGTTCACAATTATTGACTGGGAAATTTGTATTTAGACACACATATGTATATATATATATATATATATATATATATATATATATATATATATATATGTATATATATATATTATATATATTATATATTATATATATACTATATTATATATATATATATATATATATATATATATATGTATATATATATATATATATATATATATTATATATATTATATATTATATATATACTATATTATATATATATATATATATATATATATATTATGTGTCTATGTATGTATCCATATTATGCGTGTATAATAAGAAAAAAGGTATTCTGTAAGTAAGTGAATTAATTTTCTATAATTAGTAGACGTCATATCATGACTACAAATTAATTTCCTAGATATTTTTAGACAAAATTATAGTCGTCAGATCCAGAGAAATTCTGATAATGCAGCTATTGCATTATTATATTGTGACAATAAAGTAGTTTCCATTTTCCTCCTATTATGTTCGTACATGAAAAGGGAGTCAGAAATCACTTATAGATAGATAATTTCCACGTGAAAGTAGCCAGCCATCTCTATTCCAATCCCAATTTGGGTCCCTATCATTTCATGATTTAGTATACGGAAATTACTATCCAGTGATTCATGCTGAGGGAACTCTCGGGTAACCTAGGTTTTGGCGTACTGATGAATCTATATATTGTCATACTTATAGTGTAAATTGCAATTTTCCAACAGTTTTATTTAAAATGGCCTTTGTACACGTTGCAGTAAATGTTTAACTTATAATGGTCATTAGATACTGTTTGACGAGAATGTA
>NC_090764.1:30558645-30576145 GCF_036898095.1 Palaemon carinicauda
ACAGCATGTGGAGAATGAATTCATGAAATCTAGCTTTGATATCTTGGCCCTAAGTGAAACACGTTGGAAGGAGATCAGTAAGGAAACTGATGCAATGATGCAATTACAAACAAATAGATCACATTGCCACTAATGAAGAAAGAAGGACGACTGAGAAATGTAAGAAGCTATAGAGGTGCAGATATTAGTAGTGATCACCAGTTCCTCATTGCCACACTGAAATTAAAACTGAAAGCACCCAACAGAAATGTAAATAGAATACCTAGGTTTAATACAACCAAGCTTCTAGAAGATGAGCACAGAGAAACATTTGCAATTGAATGTTGGAACCAATTTGCAGTCTTAGAGACTTCAAGAGACGAAGAGCAGACAAATAATGAAGAATGGTGTGATATTAAGAACATATATCAGACAATTGGTAGTGGAGTTTTGGGACACGCAGTTAGAATGCGAAAGCCATGGATATCAAATGATACTTGGGATACTTTAAAAAAGACAAAGACAGAAATAGACTGTTGAAAGTTTTCGATGAAGTTATGAAAATCACAAAGTAGAACATGCTAATTATTCTACTATTGATAGCGAGGTCAAAGGAAAATCCAGGAATGACTGAAGAGAATATTTAGACAGGAAAGCACATGATGCTGAATTGAAGCTGATGAAGACCTTGGAAGGACAAAGGATTAATGAGGTAGAATTATTTAAGTATTTAGGAACTTTGATCTCTAGTACAGGGTCATTAGAATTGGAGTTTAGTGAAAGATTGAAAAATACAACTTAGACCATCGCTAGGTTAAGTACAATTTTGAAATCAAATCACCTGAAATTACATATTAAAAATCAGATTGTATATCAGTTTTGAGATCTGTGTTAATGTGCAGACATGAGTTGTGGTAGGAAAATGAAACAATCTCCAACAGAATTAGTAGATTTGAGAATTGAGAACAAAGCCCTCAGACGAATGTTAGTAGTTGAATGGTAGGACAAGATTAGAAGTGAAACTATAAGAGAGTGTCATTTGTGGATGAGATCATAGTGAGGTGTAGATGAAGATTGTTTAGGGATTCTCTTCGTACTCTCCCAGAGAGATTAGTTCACCAAACGTTTAACTGGGCTCCATAAAGAACTAGAAGAGTTGGAAGTCCCACGCCTACATGGCTGAGGACTATGAATCTTGAAGTAGGAGATGATGAATGGAGACGTATTGAATTGAAAGCCATAGATAGAGACGACTGGCGAAATCTAACCGAGGCCCTTTGTGTCAATAGGCGTAGGAGATGATAATATTTATATATATATATATATATATATATATATATATATATATATATATACTGTATATATATAACCTTTGATTATTGACAAGAAAGTATCTTTTTTTATTATTTTTCAAATTAAGAGAATATCACACACGTTACTTCTATATCAGCAATATTCTCTACCAGTCTCGTGAAGGCGTTCATCAAATGGGACAAAATGGATGGATGCCTTTCCCAAATGAATCTTACCAAGCGCACTTTTTCCTATACCTTTCCCCGACCTCTTCTTTGTCATTGGAGGTATATACATATTTCCCTATAACATGAAGCGGTTTAGTTTAAGGTTAATTTCATTTGTTAATATTAAAAACAAACATTTGTGTTTTTACCATAACACCATATTCCCTTCAAAAAATTTTGATTTTTTTTATAATTAGAAAAATATGAAGCAAGTAACTGTGATTTCAACATATGTTACATAAAAACACAACTTCTAATAATAAACAATACATTTTTATAACTATTACCTAGTCGTATCTATTTCTTGTGAGTAACGTTGCTAAGATACAAGGCGTGAACGACTTGTTATCAAATATATATATATATATATATATATATATATATATATATATATATATATATATATATATATATATATATATATTATATATACACATATATATATTTATTTATATATATATATATATATATATATATATCTGTATATGTATATATATATATATATATATATGTATATATATATATATATATATATATATACATTCGTGTGTGTTTATATTGTACGTTGTTTGAGAGATAGCTTATATTATGCTTTTAAATATTTAACCAAATATAGAATAAACTTTTTCTTGATTATAGTTTACATCTAAAGGAAATTTATATAACAAACCCTCTTACCTGAATTCGAACCTATTCCTTGTTGGGCCGGAAGCGTTTGTGCATCAGTTGTTTCTGGTAAAAAACAAACATTATATTTAACTATCGGCATAATTAGGCTAGGACCCAAATGAAATTGGATCTTGCTCTATACCTTGTCAGTCACTAGCTACCACTCTTCCGATATTAAAGATACAAGATTGGATCTCTAGCGATTAATAATTTAGTATTTGCTTATTGTGTTTTTCATTTGTTTTAAATGATAGAATTCAGTCATTGGGTTGGTATAATGAAATTTTTTATGAGAAATTAGACCCTACATTATTTTTTAAACTTTTTAGTTACACTAGTGGAAACTACAAATTAATGGCTAAAATTTAGGAATACACACACACACATATATATATATATGTATATATATATATATATACATATATATATATATATATATATATATATATATATATATATATATATATATATGTTAATTATAAACATAAAGTACCTTTTCTAAAAATCAAACACCATTTGTGTATATGTATATACTATGTGATATATATATGTGTATATATATATATATATATATATATGGACTGTCTAATTACGCATAGATAAGGAGTAAATATTTCTATTCCGCTCCGTTTTTTTTTAACTTACATGTACGTTTGACTATTCATGAAAAGAAAAGTTGCCCAGCATTCTCGCATTTCTCAGTATCTGCTCTTAAAAGTTACATTTTTATACTCATTATGATCAACTATCTACCTTACAGCGCGGTTATAGAAAAGTCACCGCAGATCAGACCTTTCTCTTCATTTGTAAGGAGCGAGAGAGAGAGAGAGAGAGAGAGAGAGAGAGAGAGAGAGAGAGAGAGAGAGAGAGAGAGAGAGAGAGAGAGAGAGAGATATGCATGTATAAGAAAAATGAACAATAAAACAGCGTTCAACCAAATGATACGTATCTCACTCATTTCCTTATTCTACCTTTCTCGTGTAGTCTGCTATTCAGGATTGACCTTCCCTGTCCCCCTTTGCCTCTCATCCTTCGCTTTCCTCTTCTCCTTTGGGGTGCTCCAAGTAGACCTGAAAGAGCAGCTTCTAAAAAGGACCTGACAAAAGACGCAAATGGAGAGAGGAAATGAATGGGAAATTGCGCGTATTGGTCTCCTTGGGATTATCCTCATTTTTAACAGTCTGGAAAACTTCAACTGTGGAATATATCCTGAGTGGAAGGCTATTAAGCTTTTAGTTGCTCTTCTTCCAATAGGCCTCTTTCTCATCTTCAAGAGGGCAGACGACCTGCAGAGAGAGAGAGAGAGAGAGAGAGAGAGAGAGAGAGAGAGAGAGAGAGGAGGGTTGTTTGTATATTGAAGATGAAGCTATATTTCAACAGTAAGTTGTTAGTTTTACAATTCTAGGTTTTAGGTTGTAATGCGCTAAGCTAACATAATAAACTAGATGGTCTTGTAATATACAATTGTATCCCCCCTCAAACCCCCATCTCTCTCTCTCTCTCTCTCTCTCTCTCTCTCTCTCTCTCTCTCTCACAAACAAACAAACAAACAGTTTTACAACATATCGAAGTGTCATTAAAAAATAAAGTACTGCCGCATAGGGATTTTCGTACATTTGTACTTTTCATAATTTAAAATTCAGTAATAAATGCTGTTAGTGGTTCAGTATTTAAATACACAAAATTCTGCTGTTTTACTGACCAAACTTCTATAAACATAGCATTGATGTATCATGGTGTAAATGAGTTGATTTCGAGTAAGGAAAAAATACCTGATATTAAGAGTAATATGTACAGTAGCATAAGCAGAATGAACTAATATTTTCCATAATAGCTCATTGGTTAGAGTGTAATGTCAGGAATTATAATTGAGAGGCATAATTTCGAATACTGATCCTAGCAAAAGCATTTGTCACCAAAAGAATCCTATGTCAGCCTCTATTCCCAAGGTCGAGTTGATTTGATAATAGGTTCCATTTGTGATTCAGTATTTCAATATATGTAATTTTTAATTACACCCACATACATATATATATATATACATATATATATATATATATATATATATATATATATATATATATATATATATATATATACATAAACTGATGAATAAATCTTTATGAGCCACAATAATTTCAAAATTGATTTGTTTTCTCGCAGTTTATCAGTATACAAGTAATTATGTAAGTGGCCGAAGAGTCAGTAACCTATATTTGTTCTTTCTGGAAAAATTTTCGTATAAAATTTAATCAACATGTAATATGGGTTTAAGATATAGTTCATCAGTTATTGAATGACTTCTTTTGATACTGTATGCTACATATAACTTCTTTTTTTTTAGAAACACAAAGATGAAGTGATTCAGAAGGATTAGGTATGCGGTAAAGGAACGGCTGATGAAACTGTTTACCATCATAATACATATAAAGTAACTTTGGGTTTTCTGATATTATATCTGAAAGTTACCCACTATTTACTGTGAAGGGAAGGCTGGCGTATTCCCCATAAAGACACTGAGGACGTCAAGATTGGCTAGGATGGCTATATTTGTGAATTAGGCACCCTGGCCAGTTTTCATGACCAAGCCATATAATAAGCTCCTATAATATGAAATTATAACGAGCCACGGATGTTTCCACTAATAAAACGTAAGGTTACATTCCAGTCCTCACTATATTGCGTATAAGTAACCACTCTATATAACCTATTAGTCAGAAATTAAATAAGAATACCAAGGAACGCTCACAATAGTTCCATTTCCCAAGTTAGTAAACAGGGACCTCATAATGTTTAACAAATATACCACATTTTCAACTAAACAAACCATAATGAATTGCAAGGCATATTCATTGTAATCACTCGGATTTTTTATTTTACGTCACATGAATGAGTTTGCAATATTGATGACCCTTTTTTTGTTATTTCTACGATTGACATTTAAGAACAGAAAAAAAAACTTATTTTTTGGTGGTTAGAGGCAGGGGCCATTATTTAGATACGGAACAAAGGAAAACATTTTATTTTTCAAAGCTTTGAACTATTTCGGGATCTTTCTGATGAATCATGATGAACGGGAGTAAACTTTGTTGAATGATAAAAGTTATTCATTGTGAATGATGGACGCAAGAGTGGGAAAAGATTGCCCTTTACTGTAGGTACCCTTTGAATCCTAAAATCTTTTGCTCGCGCCACTTCTACCAGCTGTACGTATACTTGAATTCGTTTTTTATCTTCTCTTGAGTAGCACAGAAGCTTAGGAGGTAGAGGACAAAAGGATCCTCTAGTCCCTTTTGTAATAAGCTTAATGGGTGTGGCCTCTCCCTCCTTTCCAGCCACATTGTTCGTCGTCTCACAATGCTTTTGCTGTCCTTTTTTCCCTCGAGGACCCTAATCAGTCTTGTGCCTGGTGGAGCTGCTGCTCTCATCTCGCACACGTGTAATGAATTACTAAAAGTGCCTTGCCCGATGGGCTTTAGATATGATCATCTTGTTTTCTTGCAGATTGCTAGAGATTTATCCTGATTGGTACAAGATTATATTACTACCCGTAATAACTTTAAATTGCAATAGTATCAATCTTTTCCTACATGCTTGTATTGCAACACCCCTTTTGACATTTTATAAATGCTTAAAAAAAATTATATTTAATAATTCATGACGCCCATCACCAAAGGAATTT
Source organism: Palaemon carinicauda (assembly GCF_036898095.1). Classification (NCBI taxonomy): domain Eukaryota; kingdom Metazoa; phylum Arthropoda; class Malacostraca; order Decapoda; family Palaemonidae; genus Palaemon; species Palaemon carinicauda. The sequence goes on from NC_090764.1 coordinate 30,564,496, forward strand.
ATTAGATCTGAAAGGATATATTTATCATACAAGCTATATAGGATATTTATTGTATCAGTTATCGCACTACGACCTAAATGGCTAGTTGTCAGGTTATAATTGCCTTCTTCGGTCAAAAGAAATATTACACAATATGTGATAATCGTTAAAATGGACTCCATGATAGTGAAGATGAATAACAAAAACTGAATAAAGGTCCTCTTTGAGTCACCCGATGGACTGTGATCATGAGAGAGAGAGAGAGAGAGAGAGAGAGAGAGAGAGAGAGAGAGAGAGAGAGAGAGAGTAATTCAACATTATTTCTCGTTTGAGTACTCTAAGTAATAATGCGTTAAAAAATAATAATAAAATATTGTTAAATCCCTTCAGTTGAGCATTTTTCTTTCAATAATAACACATAGTCGAAGATCGATTTGTGCAAGTGTCATAAATCATTCCAGATCTTAAAATATTACCTTAGAAATTTTAGGAGTTGCTTCTATTTGAAGCTTATAAACCTATAATGAATAGAAAAGCTTATTGATTGTAATATGTAGAGATTATTACAAAATCAGCAAAATTGAGACTTTTACAGAATGTTTATATTATAGTCATTCAGAATTTTTATTCTAAGTAATATGAATAACTTTACAATATTGATGATAATTTCTTTGTAATTATAAGTGGTTTCTGGGGTTGACACCATTTTAGAGTAGAAAGACTCCGCGTATGTTTTTGTGAGATTGTGGGGTGAGCCAATTAGAAATAGAACAGAAGAAAAGTTTTTGTTTTGTAAACATTTGGAGTATTTTTGTATCATTTTGATAATCATGATAAACGGGAGTAATATTTTGGTGAACGATAAAATGACTCCATTGAAAATGGAAGACGCAAAGTGTGAAAATATTACCCTTTACTTAAGGTACTACAGTATTTGAGTTCCAAGGTCTTTTGCTAGCGTTACTTCTGCCAGCTACACGTATACTCAGATTCGCTTTTTATCTTATCTTGAGTAGTGTAGAAGCTTAGGAGATAGAGGAAAAAAGAATCCTTAAGGCATGTAGGACTGCTATGAAAGTTCAGTAAATATTTTAAAAGTGTTTCTTTTGTTGAAAATGCGATTTTTTTACATTTATAAATTCTGTCAATGGGTTTCACTTATTAGGAATTTAATGTAATTTTCATATATAAGCTATTATATGCTACAATGATACATAACCTCGTTTTAGATAAGAGGTTTATCAAAGGTAGAATGGTATTAATAAGGCAAAGCGTCAAGCTTAAAGACTCCTTCCCAAGGTCCCTAATGGGTTTAATGGATGAACCCGGATTTCCTTTTCCCAGCCTTTAGAATTCATTAAAAAATAACATTTCCCCCTCACTCTTGTATCGGGGAATACAAGAATTTCTTCGAGGACTGCGTACACATACATTTAAACTTACTCGGTACGTCGTGGGTGCTGTGTACAAAATCAGTGACATATGGGTTTCATAAGAAAAAAAAAAAACTTTTTTTCATCGGCAATTTACTAGTTTATCGTGTGTAGGTTTCTAAAAAACTTTATTTTGTTCAATTAGATTGATTTATATATTTGTTCGTGTAATGTATAATATTTGTAACCTAGAATATATATGTATTTATATTTATATATATGCATGTATATACATATATATACATATATATATGTATGTATATATATATATATATATATATATATATATATATATACATATATATATATATATATATATATATATTTATATATTATACTGTATATATAAGGAATTAATGATCGTACTAGTTTTGAAAACAATCATTTAATCATTCATGCATTTCGTCATTTAATACGTGCATATTCCAATTTACCAAGTACAAAGGGAATAAAAGTTGCATTAATTACTAAAAGCTGTATGTAGAAATGGTAATACAGTACTCAATTTGAATGTTATAAACTGAATCATAAGTTGTTGTAATATCTATTAAACACTTCATGGTAGTCAGCTTAGACACTGAATGACGAATTTTTAGGTAGTTTTGTATAAAGTGTTAACATTTAATGATCAAAGTTGAAGGCAAACTTTATTCAGTTTATTTTGAATACCCTTCTTGTCTTTGTTTTGATATGATAAGATTGATTGGCTGAAAAGAAGAGTCATTATTTAATCGGAAATACAACTATTATGTAATTCTATATCTGTAATTTGTTGTGAAGCAAAATGGTTTCCATGCTTTATTAAGAATGAATTTGTAGCATGTTAATTTTTGGAGTTATATTGCAGAACTTTAAGAAACCTTAAACTTTATCAGTGAACTGAATTCACAATTCTATTACCCTCCATGATTCACGGTGTTTAGAGGAGGTTGATTATCTTTTTATGAATACAGCGTTTAAAACAATACTCCAAATTATTCATTTTGTTATGAGCATCTGCATCAACAGACATACTGATTTTGAGTCAGTAGTAATGTGTTAATTTTATAATTGATATAAATTCTTTTTGATACAATTAAGGTAAATAAAAATGGAATTGATGACTCGATCAGTAAATGAATAAAAACTAAATCAATATGAGTATGCTTACATTTACTGCAAAGTATGGACCGTAAATAGCCTTGGTATGAATGCTATGGTATCGCACACTATTTCAGAAAAGTGGCTACAAGTTCATAGCCATGAACAAGAACACCGGATGTGACAATAGACAACAAAAAATCAAAAAGATGACATTAGAATAAAGTAAAATAAAATTTAAAAGAGCGCTATTAAGGGGGATTAAATTATCGTTTGGCATCACTAGATACAGTTAAGGATATGAGGATTAACTGCCTGTGATACTATTATTATTATTATTATTATCATTATTATTATTATTATTATTATTATTATTATGACTTGCTAAGCTACAACCCTTGTTGGAAAAGCAGGTTGTTATAAGCCCAGGGGCCCTAACAGGGAAAATAGTCCAGTGAGGAAAGGAAACAAGGAAAAAATAGAATATTCTAAGAACAGTAACAACGTTAGAATATTTCCTATATAAACTATAAAAACTTTAACAAAACAAGAGGAAGAGAAATTGATAGAACAGTGTACCCGAGTGTACCCTCAAACAAGAGAACTCTAACCCAAGATAGTGGAAGACTATGGTACAAAGACTAGAGAACAATGGTTTGATTTTGGAGTGTCGTAACTTCTTTTTTCAAATCATATCCTGTTTGTTGAGGATGTTGGAGAATATACAGTAATCAATTATCTCCGAGTTCATTATTCATCATTATGTGTTAAGTTTCTTGTTTGAAAGAATTGTTCTAATTTGTGACTCGTCGCTGGTTCTTCAATTCATGTGTATTATACGAGAAAAAAAAAATCCTTACTCAATATTGTATATATTATCAAAGTTAGAAAACTTTAAACGGGAAAATATGCAAGAGTATGGGATGAAAAAATATTCGTACATTGAAGCCGTTAAACCATTGAAAATTATAAAAAAAACTATAATACGAAAAAGGAAATATATTTTTCTGTTGCATATCACTCAATTTTTTTGCAAAGGACATATTTTTTATATTGATTTTTATTTTGAAAGTATTAGACACATGTACAAAAAGAAGACTAGAAATAAATTGAAGGAATAAAACCATTCCCAGGACTTGAAATACCAATCAGCGAATAGTAAGGGTTTTGCTGGAAAATGGTTCTGGACATGAAACGGTTTTTTTTTTCTTTGTTTTCATTTCATTTTCAAACATTCGGGTTAATTTTTCTATGCTTCATCTCTCCTGGGGAGCGTTTAAGTAACATCCTTTAATATTGAATTTTTCTATTATCATTTAAAAAAGGGAAAACAAACGCGCATTTTGGTTTGTAAATGAGTTTTGGGAAAGTCCTTTCATATGATGCGATGGAATTCTTTTTATGCATACACTTTTGTGAATTAAAGTTTTATAATTTCATCTAGTATGTAACTTATGTAATGGATAATCTTTTAAATTAAAACCATAGTTTTCAACAAGCACTCTTAAAATTAGATAAAAGATAAGTTTAATTTTGAAAATAAATACTGTTCAATTCTAAATTTTAATTTAGAGATATTTTTTTTTTCGAAGATTTGATATCTATCAGCATTCTAGGGAAATAGAGAATATAGTGAAAATATAGTTTTTTTTCTTTTACTTAGTTGAATGATCGTCATAATAGTAATTCACTAATGGATAAATCTAAAACGACTCCAGTCTACACAATTCTGTTGGTTTCTAATGGCCGATATTCAACGAGAATTTACACATTCAAGGAAGGTTTGGCAATTAATAGCCCCTCAAAAAAGATTCTCTGCATATGAGTGGACCGAGAATCATTACCGAACGGAGTGAATTAACATATTAGTTTTTATGGAAATTAAAATTAAATTATTAAATTTAGAGCCAGTAGTTGGAAAGGGAATGCTAAATTAGTGAGTTCAACGTTATGCATCCTTATTGGAAAAATTGCACAATGTAATTTACTTATTGGTATGTGGATGGTATTAAAGTGAAGATGAACTTTGAGGTTGTTTGTAACTTTGCTGTATTAATTTTAGATTTTATAGTATATGTTATTCACACAGCAAACTTTTCAAATAATTTTCATTGATTGTTTAACCATCAAATTCCAAGTGTCATGAATAGGTGCCCCTTTTATCGTGTTAATTTAAGTGCTTGTGATGAATATGCCATTGAGTATTTTGAGTTTCCATACTCATTGTGTGTCGTGTTATACAAATATCGAGAATCATGTACCTTTAGTTAATTAGTTATTGTAGAAAAATAAATTCAAGGATATAATATTTAAAGAGAATATTAGCCCAAGAAATTTTCACAAACTTTAAGTATGAATTAACTTCTATTAGAAAATTTTACATTTTTATAATAGGAAATTGATTTATTTATATATCTAAAATGTATATATTGTACATGCTGAAGCATCTTTTTAAAAAATATAAACAATATATGTATGTTGAGAGGAACATAACTGCAACACAGTTATAAGCCGTTTAATGGATGGGAAAGTTTTCTATGTGTTTAAGGATAACAGACACGATTGTCATAGATCCCTGATTTTGTGGAGAAAAAGTTAGAATAATTTCCTATATAATTTCGGAAATACACCAATTTACATGGAAACACAGAGAGAGAGAGAGAGAGAGAGAGAGAGAGAGAGAGAGAGAGAGAGAGAGAGAGAGAGAGAGAGAGAGAGTGGATGGGTGTGTGGGTAAGCTTGGGTCCTGGGTAAGCTGAAACGGAGTTGAAGGGGGCCAAGCCGGTGTTCTGTGGAGATACGGTGGGGGAATCCTTTTAAAACCAGAAGCCATCTCCCAAGGTCTATATAATGCGTATTCTATAGACCTTGCCATCTCCTATCGGTCTTTTCTCGCTGCGTTTAGTATATGACGATTAACTGCTGTGTAGTCACTGTTTTCATGGTACCTTTAAAGAAGGCATTTAATCTTCATCGATCAGTGGAATATTTTTTAGTGTAATATATATATATATATATATATATATATATATATATATATATATATATATATATATATATATATATACGTAAAAATTACAGGGAAACGTGATGCTCAGAGGAAAACGAACCACAGGGGAAATGAAAATATGAAATATAAGATTAAGTCCTGACTAGTTTCGTGATACTTCTTCAGAGTCCTCTGAAGAACTGTCACGAAACTAGTCAGGACTTAATCTTATATTTCATATTTTCACTTTTCCTTTGCTTCTTTTGTATATACTATATATATATATATATATATATATATATATATATATATATATATATATATATATATATATATATACATATATATATATATATATATATATTTATATATATATATATATATATATATATATATATATATATATATATATATACATACATATATATATGAATGAGGTTTTTTGTAACTATAATAATAATCATAGTAATAATAATGATAATAATAATAATTATTATTATTATTATTATTAATATAATTATTATTACTAGTATTATCATTATTAATATTATTAATAAAAAAAACCACAGTCATAGCTCGAAAAATAGACTTCCATAAGCACAAGGACTTCAATCAAATAAAAGCTCACTTCAGGAAAGAAAAGACGAGATGAATAGTGAACTTTAAAGAGTATATAAGAAATTTAATGTGAATTGAAATAAATATTATCGTTTATTAATAAATAACATATAAACTATGATATGAACCTTACATCCTCCTGCTTGAATTATAAAAACCCATTTTACCAAGTTTGAACTTTTAATGGTCAACCAATTCAACTTTTCGATTACCATTATGTATCCTCAATTGTGTCTTATCCGAAAAGAAACTCCTTGAATTCTATGCAGTATTCAAAGGATATTGTAGGGGAAATATAATAAATGCAAATAATATCTTTGTGATTTTTTTTTCACATTAACTGACCTTTCAGTAAAGAAATAATACATAAACTGAATAAGTACAAGTTTGTTTTAGATAAAAAAAAATCAAACCTACACATTAAAACTGTCATACTAATCCAGTCCCTGCCTGGTTGCAAATCATGGTACGGTAAACTTTTGTTCAGTTATAACAGAAAAAAAACATGAGAGAGAGAGAGAGAGAGAGAGAGAGAGAGAGAGAGAGAGAGAGAGAGAGAGAGAGAGAGAGAGAGAAAATAAAACAAAGAAAATAATTATAGTGATTTCGTCGAAATTTTGGAATTTCTCTTGTGTACATTTCTGGTGTTTTCTCTCCCCTCTCGGTTCATCCTTGTTCCCACATCAACTATGAAAGGGATTATGCATGGAAGCGCTAGGGGCTCTGTGTACCCAGTGTCCTAGGAACTGGTGGCTTAAAACACACAAAACTGTTTCGTACACAGATGTTTAGGTTTTGCAGCAATCTGGGCTGTTCACTGCTTAGCATAAACTCAAATTATTATTCTGATTCATTGGTAAGGCAAAAGCCATATGCTTCTGTATACTAAATGAGAGACTCCATTGTATTTGTTTCATGGGATATATATTCTATTTGTGGAATCAAAATATTTTATATATTCCTCAATACTTCATTATTTGTGATTTCCTTGAAAATACTGAAAACATTCAGCATATTATAAGTATAATGTAGCATATATATGCAACCTGGCCTTTCATTTGAAGTTGCTACAGTTCGATCCTAGTATGAGATAGAAATTTATTTCTATTTGAGCACGATAGTATGTTGATTTTCATCCATATTGACTCATTACTGGTAATTTGAACTAAAAAAGCTATTAATTGTTTTACATAGTGGGCCGGGAAGTCTGGAAAAACTCGCTGGTAAGAGACCGATGTCTCGCTACGTAAATTCTGAATTGCAGTTAGTGGTTAGGTACCGATTTCTTTTAAGCCTCTGGTGGAATGGTTGGGAGCGACCTGGCCTTTCATTAGAAGGGGTTAGGGTTCGATCTCACTCTATATATATATATATATATATATATATATATATATATATATATATATATATATATATATATGCCAATGATATATATTCATATATATATACATATATATATACACACATGTATATATATATATATATATATATATATATATATATATATGCCAATGATATATATTCATATATATATATACATACATATACATATATACACATACACACACACATATATATATATATATATATATATATATATATATATATATATAATGTATGTGTGTGGGTGTATATGTGTGTTTTGTATGTACTGGTGCAAATCAATTCGCTTTAGTTTTTCCCATGGTTTGTTCACTTTTCTACTGGCTCGTTGAAATGGATCATGCATGGATATAGTGGCCTGGATATGTGCTTGACGTCAGAGGAAATGGACTGTATCAAGCACGGAAAACTTTTCATGCATTGCATGGTAATGGTGCAAATGAATGCCACTCGACAGATGTACCGTTTATGAATTCCCGGCACATGAGAATTTTATTTCTCTATTTTCTTTTCTAATCGTTCCTTTTGTACTTCCCGTGCAACAGTAACTTTCTTGCTTTGGGTAAATATCTTTCCATTGACTTGTATCTCAACAATATTTTTGTATTCCATATATTCTCGGTTTTAGAATAATTTCTGTTGCTTTTAACGTGGTATTTGCATCAATGCTTTGCGTCATTTTGATTCCACCTATACGATTATCTGAATTTCGAACATATGCAGTGATATAGATTACGAGCGCTGCTCTATGTTTTTTCTTTATTGTTATAGTATTAGATTATCATACAATGCATAAAATAGTTGCTATAAAAATTAGGTAGGCACTATAATTCTGGAAATACAATTTTTGGAATGTTGGTTGGCGATTTGAAAATATGGGATTTATATTTTTCTAGGTAATTGGATATATTTATGAAATCTGCTGCATTCTGCATTTAAAAACAGAGTATCACAGAAATAACCGAGACGATTAATGGTGAATACAGAATAGTAACATTGATAAAAAAAAAACATTTTGACTACGGAACAATATTCATAAAAAGGGTGCTCGCTACTTACCGGTAACCACCATTTTCTGAATATCAATGGCTATGTTTTATTTCTGGCTGAAAGACAGTAGATGAAATCTCAGAAAAGCATTCCTAATTCCACTACCAAATGCTATCTCTCAGACGATTTGTTCGCTCTGATTTGTGAAAATACGTAACTAAATAACACTCATGAATGAAATAGGTTCTATAAAGACTTTCTAAAGTGATAATACATAAAGAAAACTTTAATACGTAGACAGTTACATTCTTAACCTTTTTATCAGTAATTGGTCCCTGAGTTTTCAGATCATTAACCTGTAACCGTTTTGGGGAAATTGCAAAAAAATCTCTGTAGTGGAAAGGAAATAGTCGCAGTGCCGTGAAATTGAATGAAAATTTTGTTCTGCTTCTCAGAGTCAGACATCCTCATTAACCTCATTTCAGTAGGCGACATGGTGTGGACGGGAGCCCATCGTGGTTTGGCTGAGCGCCCATATTTTGAGAACAATCAATCTGTGCTTGCAATGCAAAGAGCTTTTCGGCGATGGTTCAATATTCCACGCAACAATGCTGTTCCTCAGGCGAACACAATTCGGTCCTGGGTTAGGCAGTTTGAGGCAACTGGTAGCACACTAAGAGGAGCAAATGACCGACACAGGTCCACCAGAACACCAGAAAGTGTCGAGAGGGTGAGAGCACCAATCAATCCATCATCCAGTCGCCAAGATGTTCTGCACGAAGGCATGCCGTTGCTTTGGGAATCTCCTCACGCAGTTTGAGGAGGATTCTGCATATGGATTTGCATTTCCATCCCTATAAAATGACGATGGCTCGAGAATTGAACGAAGCAGACTTTGCCAACCGCCAAAATCTGTGTGAGAACATGCTTGATGAAAAGATTGCTCCCGAGGCAGCGTTCTTCAGTAGTGATGAGGCACATTTTCACCTCTGTGGGGCTGATAATAAGCAAAATTTCCGTTACTGGGCTGAAAATAACCCCCAAGTTATCCAGGAAAGACCACTACATTCCCCTAAACTTGCGGTGTGGTGTGCCATCTCACAATTTGGCGTGATAGGCCCATACTTCTTTGAGGAGGAAGGAGTAACCGTGACCGTGAATTCCGAACACTATGTTGCCATGTTGCAAAAGTTCCTGCAGCCTAGAATGAAGAGATTGTTGAAAATGAAGGATTGGGGGACGTATGGTTCCAGCAGGATGGGGCTACAGTTCAAACAGCCCGAATGTCACTCAATGTTTTGAGACATATTTCCCGGACTTCTGGTGTCTATGAGTGGTGATTTAGGGTGGCCTGCTCGGTCACCTGATTTGAGCATTTGGGACTTCTTTCTTTGGGGACACTTAAAAGAAAGGGTGTTCAAAAGTCGCCCTCATACCCTACCACACTAAGGGAACGTATTAGTGAAGAGGTTAACGCCATACCGCGCAGTATGTGTGAATGTGCTGTAGGAAAATTCAGAGAACGACTCCAAGAGTGCGTTGCTGCTAACAGCCGCCATCTTGCTGACATTATTTTCAGAACTTAAGTATTCTAAATTGTATAGTATGCTAACCTCGAGAATAATAAACTCGATTCTCTATGCAACTCCATTACATTTTTATATCTCCTCAAAACTGCTCAATCGGTTCTGCCCCACCTTGTATTATATTGAAATTTTTAACTTTACTTTTTAGAGCTATGGTGCCTACACACATGCGCGCATATAACACACACACACACACACATATATATATAGATATATATATATTATATATATCTATATATATATATATATATATATATATATATATATATATATATATATATATATATATATATATATATATATATGTGTGTGTGTTTGTGTATGTACTGTATATGTATATAGAAAAATACATATTGTTTCTGCTACTTTAAAGCTGCACTGGTGAATCATGGATGAAGCAATATAAAGAAAACTTCTATGAAATTAGCTGCTTCATTCATGTGATATGTGTTGAATATATCACTAACAACAGCTTCAGGAAAGGGCTTTATGAGTAAAAACTGGAATGAAATTATTAATTATTCGTAAGTTGAGGTAATGCATTAACTTTTACAATCACCTGATATTATTTCCGGAAAGCTGATTTCCCTCACATTGTAACCAGCTGCCGTTTTCATCACAGTGGAATGGATTACGCATGAAATCCTTTATGGTTACATGTACAGAGCGCTTGAGGAAACGACTGCGTGAGTCAAAGGAAAGTATCTCGTGTAGCACCAGCTTTCGGGATCTTAATGTTCTCACACGCCAGTAAATGACCTCCGCTCCGTTTTATGGAGGTCAGTGTTTCACGCCTGCTTAAATAACAAACGTAAAATCCTTGCTTGCTCTTCAAGCAAGAGAGATCGGCTTTGTATTGTTCACAGAATTTAAAGGAATTTTTCTCATGCATCAATATATTATATATATATATATATATATATATATATATATATATATATATATATATATATATATATATATGTATATATATATATGTATGTATATGTATGTATAATTGAGGTGAAATTTGAATGTTGAATCTGATTAAAGAGAAGTGACTACACACACACACACAAACTATATATATATATATATATATATATATATATATATATATATATATATATATATATATATATATATATATATATACATATGTATATATATAGTGTGTGTGTGTGTGTGTAGTCACTTCTATCAGACTCAACATTCAAGTTTCACCTCAATTGAGGAAACTTGGTTCAATATTATCATTAAGCATTCAAACAAAGTCTTTTATAGGTATAACGAATTCCTGCTCTATCTCATTCCATGCCCACATCATATTGACTTCCTTTCTTGCCTTTCATAGTTACTCACCTCTTCTCCCGTTAAAACACGGTCCAAAATAATTATTTTTAATACATATTTGAAATAGGTTTTGCCTTTTTTCCATTATAATAATTAATATCTAGGTTTTCATATTTCTCTATCCATAAACTCCTATTACCCCACTTTCTCCGACATTTACTCCTAACCCTCTCCTTCCATAAACCCTTATTACGATATAGGTTAGCATGCAGATCAACTCTTAACTTTCCACAGCACTACAACCATAAAAATATCAAATA
>NC_090764.1:30581145-30586145 GCF_036898095.1 Palaemon carinicauda
GACGTGCCAGAGCGGCGACAAAGCTGCCCACCACTGACATATACCACCCCTTGATTATCCCCCAACCAACGACCTTATTGATGCCCATCGGCCACAGTTATACGACTAGCACTCCAGATTCGGTGCTGCTGTGAAGAAATGTGCGAATGGTTGTCAGTGGCCAAAAAACGTGTAAGCCATCACTTACGTTGGTGGGTTCCTGTCACTAATCTTTTCTTTTTACATGATGCAGGTACAGGTGTGCGATTTTTGGTATACTTGGTGCTTGCTGTTCTCTTCTGCCAAGGCCATTTTCCAGGCCACAACGTAGTCTGCCTAAGTCTGCCGACGTGCCCCTGGTAGCTGCCAATAGATCTGTGATACCTACCCATGGTTATGAAACCCTCACATTATCTTTTGGAAGTGCCTAATGTATTTGGAATTTTCTCGGTGCTAACATCACATTGCCAATCTTTGGTGTGGATTTCCTCTCATATTTCCACCTCACGGTGGATGTAGCTAACCGACGGTTAGCCAGCACCGATTCATACTACTTGACGCCTCTCCAACACGCCCCTTCTGACCTTGATCTCCACATCAGTGCACCCACAGATGCCTACGCCCACCTCCTCACATCGCACCCGAAGGTTTTCCCTCCAGAACTTTGTCAAACGCAAACGGTTCCCACCAAACACGGTGTTTATCAACATGTCAAGATAATGGGACCCCCTGTATTCGCCAGATTCAGGCATCTGGCACTGGATCTTTTGGCAGCTGCTAAACAAATGTTTGCTGAAATGGAAAAAAATGTACCTTTGCCAAAAGACCTCAAGCTCGTGGTCGTCTACTTTAAACATCGTTCAGAAGAAAGATATCTCTCCATGTGGCTATTACAGGGGCCTGAGCATGCAGACAGAACCAGATCACTACCCCCTCCTAAACATCGCTTATATGACCTACTACTCGCCCAAAGTGAAGGTTTTCTCCATGCTAGACCTCCTGAAGGGATATTATTAGGTGCCCATAAACCCAGAAGACATCCCAAGACCACCATCACCATCCCCTTTGGTACATACTCCTCCAATTACTCCTGTTTTGTCCTTGATATGCTGGGACCGTTTTTCAACATCTCATGGACTGCACATTAAGGGACCTGCCCTTCTGTGTATGTTATGTGAATAACATACTTGTGTACTCTTCCTTCAAAGAGGAACACCTTCGTCATCTACGCACCGTGCTCGACCACCTACAACAGAATGGCCTTGTAGTCCATTATCACAAGTGTACCTTTGGCACCAATGAATTAAGGTTCTTAGGGCACTGCATCACTAGTGAAGAAGTGCAACCCCTCCCTGAGAAGGTAGCAGCCGTTCATAACTTCCCCACGATCTTGATCGTCAAAGCACTGCATGAATTCTTGTGCATGATCAATTATTATCACCGTTTCCTGCCAGTCATCACCGCCAATAGGGCCTCCTCTATGCCTCCCTCAAGGGCAAGCCAAAAGACCTGAAATGGGGTCCCCTTCAAGAAGCAGCCTTCTGCAATCCTAGCAGTGACAACGATGTTGATATTGGGGCATTACTCGAGCAAGTAGTCAATGGCTCGCCCTGCCCATTGGCCTTCTTCAGTAGAAAACTGTCCAAGGGGAATCCGGCTACTCTACCTTCAACCCCGAGTTGCTGTTGTGCCTTAGACTGTCTGTCACTTTTGCAACTTCGTCATTTTCACGGACCACATGCCTCTGGGGCACACCTTCACTCGACAGACGCCTGGTTTGCCTGTCAACGCCAACATCTCTCCGCCGTGGCTGATTACAAATGTACCATTTAAGATCTCCTTGCGAAATGGAATCCCGTTGCTGATGCCTTGTCAAGAAACATATTGGTCGCCAGTCCCCTGGGATTGGAATACAATGCCTAGGCAGAAGCCCAACAAAAAGATCCAGAGTACCAAGCATGTAGGACATTGTGCACATCCCTCCTTTGGGAGGATGTTCCTAGAGGCGACTCCAACGCCACCCTCCTCTGTGACGTCAGTACTGGTAGGCCTAAACCGTGGATACCTGTTCCCATACGTCGACAGGTGTTTGATTTCATATATGGCCTTTCTCATCCCTCGTGCAATTCTACTGCACATCTACTGAAGACCAAGTTCATTTGCCATGATTTTACTAAGGATGCTAAGAATTGGGTCTGCACCTGTCCTGTATGTTAAACCTCAAAAATACATAGATACACGGATTCAGGAGTAGGCACCTTTCCTCAACCTCGGCTGTGCTTTGCCCACATTCACGTCGATGTTTTAGGTCACATACAGCATCACAGGAATACCGTAACCTGTTAACCATCATCAACTGCTCTTTTTTTTGGCCTGAAGCCATTCCCATGGAAACAACAACATCCACCTCATGTACATATGCCTAATTCTCAGGATGGATAGCGAGATTTTGTATCCCTGAGCATATTACTTTTGATAGGGGTACCACTTTCATTTCTCAATTATGGGCATCATTAGTAAATCTCCTGGGAATCACTTTACATCAGATACCCACTTACAACCCTACTGCCATTGGAATGGTTGAATGTTTTCATGGCACCATTAAAGCAGCTTTGATATCCCGCTGCAAGGACTCCAAATGGTTTACTCAGCTTCCCTGGATCCTCCTGCGACTAAGGACCATTCCTAAAGATACCCTAAATGTCTCGGCAGTTGAAAGGGAAAATGGCGACCTGTTGGTTGTCCCGGTCGAAATGTGGAGGTCTACAACCTCCTCCAGCATTTCCAGTGCCTATGTCATGTTTTGGGAAAATTTACTCCATACCACTAGACTTACAAACCTTCAGGTAAGCAACACATACCAACAGATCTGCACTCGACAGCGCAAGTTTTCCTGCGCAACAACACTAGCAAGCCACAGCTAATGTTCCCTTATACAGGCACTTTCCTCTTGATTTGTCATACCCGAAGGTTTTCGGCATCCACCTCTGTGGCAAGAAGACTGGGTCTCCATGACCACCTTAAACCTGCATATCTCCTGCCAGATGACCCACCTACAGTACGCCTCTTTAAAGCAGGGCGCCCTATTTCACATGTATGTGATTATTAGGTGGGGGGGGGGGAGAGAGCCATGTACTGCACGTGTTTCATACACACTCCTACTTCGTAACTGCACTGTTATTATACCATCTTGTCATTTCAGGCTAGCACATGCTTTTTCAGGTTAGAATTTTTGTGACGTTCTTGCTCGCAAGGTGTTGTATGATATCTCGTGGACTGTTTAATAAAGTTTAGGTGAATTTATTTTGCCTCTCCGTTATCATCTTTGTGGTGCCTCACACAAAAGAATGCCAGGAAAGTGTTGGAGGATCTTTTGGACAGGTAGGAGTCTTCAATCATATAATCATGGTAACCTATCTAAGCATTTAAACTGATATCCATGAGATTTCTGGCTAATAACTGCAATGAAATAACTACAAGAATGTCCTTTGGTGAATATCTTGTGTAAAGTCAAGGTCAACTGCTAGGGAACCATTACTGGTGCAGATAGAATAACAGATTTTTGTGTTGTAAAATGTAATGTAAATGTTTTAAGAATATGTATATATATTCAAAAAGAGTATTGGTAAGCACTGATGTAAAGACAGTAACAGAGTACTTCCCATTTCGTCATCAATATACAGTACGTACGAAATTACTTCCCTCCTTTGTCAAACAATGGCCGAATAGCTTCCAAGATCGACATCAGAATTGCTAATATAATTTCAAGCTAAAAAGAACCTTCCATTTTGTTTATTGTTTCCTTTTCATAACTTGACCATAAGATTTTTCTTATTGTGTTTGTTATATTATTATTTTTATTTTTTTTCAACACTTCTTATATTAATTTTTACTTATGCACTTCAGAATAAATACTTTTATTTATCTTGCTATATACAATAGTTTTACGGTGTGATTTTGAGAGTCCCACACTGTTCACTACATAGCAATGTACATGGGGGACAAAGCCCGAATATTTTCTTTCGCTCTCAATTATTCATTCTGAACGCTTGATAAAACTGCTTCATCTTTTTAGGATAGTGAATGCAGTCACAAATGCTCCAGAAATATTTTTTACCCTTTTCTTAATATACATTCTCTTTTATTTATTGCCTCTTAAATCGGAGAATATTTTGTTGTATATTAGAAAATCTTTCAAATAAGAGAAGTTTTCATTTATCCTTATATGAGAATAATTCTTCATTGTTGTTAGTGCACATAAAAGTGTTTGAGTTTTAAGTAAAATTTGTCTGTGACATGGATCGTTACTTTAATTCCTCCCAACAGTGAAAAAGGGCCAGTAAATTTGAAAATACCCAGTAGAAGAATTTCGCTCCATTGTTTTGTAGTCGCAGTATTTTTCAGCAAATTCAGCTTCCTATGCTTTTCAGGGATGGATATTTGAAGTATCGTAAAAGCATTTTGATTTTCCAGTTCCTGTTTTGATGATTTTACAAACACGAAAATCATTTATTGAAGTGAACATAGATGGAAGATGATAAACTCGTCTAATACCCTTCATATTTTTAGCTTTTGGTGTGATTGAAAAAAGGGAAAACTTCCTGAATAGCTCAAATGATTTCATAATTTGGACACTTCAACCACAATTTCCTAATGTTTGACATCATGCCTTTCTCGTTGCCTTTTAGAATGTTTATCACATTAATTTAATAGGTTTTGCCACTTCTGTTAATTTATTAGGTTATGTCACCTTCGATTTACTTATGCATATTGGATTAACTGATTCTCCTAGATGTTAAGATTATTCTGAAATGCCCATTTCCTGTTTAGTTGTACATTTCAAACCATGAAGATCTTACAAAATTGTATTTACTTCTGAATGGCCATTAGTAGACTATCTCGTGAGATCATATATTGTAGACTAGGCTCACGAACCTGAAAAAATCCTTAAAGATAATCTTTAATATGTGTTGTATTTCATGGTTATGTGGATTAAGAGATATGTGAAATAATGTTAAAAA
>NC_090764.1:30588645-30608645 GCF_036898095.1 Palaemon carinicauda
TATTAGCCATATCTATATAAAGTAAAAATATTTCTATGGATATGATACACGCGTCACTAGCGATAGGACGAGTTCGAATGCCAGGTAACAGAAATAGAAAGTTTATGTTCAATTCAGTGGTAAATTAGTTACTGGAAATTAGCTGAATATAATAGGTTAGAGTTAGGAGGTAACAACATAATCGAAGATTTGTCTAACAATTATAATTATAACTTATATTAGAGGTTATGTGCTGATAATACCCTTGTTCTTATTATCAAAGGAAGGGATGAAGAGGATTTGTGTAATCCGCTTTAATTTTTCATGCCGTGAAATACCTAAATATATATTCTACGGCTACAAACTCTCTAACTATTCCAATTCAATGCATCACGAAGAGCCTCGGCCTTATAAATCTAAATGAAAGGTATATAACTTAAAGTCTATATGTTTACCGTTTTTATATCATTCTTTTACTCTAAGTCTGTAATATTCCTCTTGTTTACCAAGATAAAGAATGGTGTAGATGTTCCCCAAACATTATCATTATCTCCTACGCCTTTTGATACAAAGGGCTTCGGTTAGATTTCGCTAGTTGTCTCTATCTTGTGCTTTTAAATCAATACTTCTCCATTCATTTTCTCCCACTTCACGCATCATAGTCCTCAGTCATGTAGACCTGGGTCTTCCAACTCTTCTAGTGCCTCGTGGAGCCCAGTTTAACGTTTGGTGAACTAATTTCTCATGGCGAGTGCGAAAAGCATGTCCAACTCATTTCCATCTACCCCTCACCATGATCTCATCCACATATGACACACGAGGAATCTCTCATAGTTTCATTTCTAATCGTGTCCTACCATTTAAATCCCAATATTCTTTTAAGGTCTTTGTTTTCAAATATCCTAAATCTGTCGGAGGCTGTCTCATTGTCATACCATGACTCATGTCCATACAGCAACACAGATCTCACTAAACCGATATATAGCCTGTTATTTATATGTAATCTCAGGCGATTTGATTTCCAAGTTTTACTTGAGCTAGCCATTGTCAACAAGGACAGCGTCATCAGCATTGTCTAGGTCAGCTAATTTTCTATTACCAATCTAGTCCAATCCTTCACCACCATTGTCAACTGTTCCATGCATTGCAAAATCCATGAGAAGGACAAACAACACTGGTGACCACACATTTCCTTGGAGTACTCCACTGTTCATTGATAACTAATTTGATAGGACTCCACTAACATTAACTTTGATCTTGTTATGCTCGTGGACAGACTTAATCAAATTTATGTATTTAAGAGGAGCTCCATGATAACTCAGGACTTACCACAAAATTGGCCGGTGCACACTACCAAAGGCTTTTTCATATTCCACAAATGCCATACAAGGGGATTTTCATATTCTACACATTGCTGTATAACATGGCTTGAAAAGAAAATTTGGTCAGTACAACTTCTACCTTATCGAAATCCCACTTGTTCATCTCTCATCTTATCATCAATCTTTCTCTCTAAATTCTTTAGAATAAGCATACTATATGTTTTCATGGCAACTGACGTATGTGTGATGGTTCTGTAATTACTGTAATCAGTCAGTTCTCCTTTTTATTTGTCATTTCCACCAACACTCCTAGCTCCCATGCATCAGGTTTTGCCTCTTCACGCATCATTTTACAAAATTATCTTGTAAGTGTTCTGGGAGTCACTTCATTTACGGCCAATATAATTTCAGCAGTTATTCCATCGTATCCAGGGGCTTTCCATTTCTTGAGGTTTTTTTTAATGATAGCTTTGACTTAAACACAATGAATTCATTCATGGGCACATTAAGGTCTTCCTCAGCTTCAGGCATGTCAATCAATTTATTCCCTTTATATCTCCTATTCAAGACCTTACTAAAGTGTTCCATCCAATGTTGCCTTCCTTCTTCATCTGTTGTTATAACAGATCCTTCTCTCTTTTTGATGGGTATATGCTTTTTCTTCTTTTGCCCTTAGAGATTTAATTAATAATTCTATGAGCGATTCTCACACCAAAGCCACTTCATGAATTCACAACTTTGTCAACCTCGTCTGCTTTCCTGTCTAAACATTCTCTCCAGTTATTCCTGACTTTTCTTTTGACCTCACTATCAATAGTGGATTACTTAGTATACTCTACCTTGTAGTTTTCATTACTTTCGCGAAAACTTTCAACAATCCTTTTCTGATTTTGTCTCCCTTTTTTATAGTATCCCAAGGATCATTTGATATCCATGACTTTCTCCTTGTAACTGCATATCCTAAAACTTCACTACCAACTGACTGATATATGTTCTTAATATTACACCATTTTTCGTTAAATTTTTTCTGCTTTTCATCTCTTAACATCTCCAAGACTGCAAATTTATTCCTACAGGCAATTGCAAAGCTTTCTCTCTGCTCATCTTCTAGAAGCTTAATTGTTTCAAACCTACGTATTTTATCTACATATCTGTTGAGTGCTTTCAGTTTTAATTTCAGTGTGGCAATGAGGAGCTGGTGATCACTACCACTATCTGCACATCTATAGCTTCTTACATTTCTCAGTCCTCCTCTTCTCTATAATAATGACTATGTGATCTATATGATGTTTGTAATTGCTACATCGTGAAGTCCATGTATGTTAGTGGATATCCTTGTGCTGGAAAAGAGTACTTCCAATTACAATATTGTTTGTTGAACAGAAACTTATGAAATGTGCTTCATTTTCATTTGTAACTTCGCCAAGACCTAACACCCATGACATTCTCTATACCTTGATTATTCCTTCCAACTTTATCCTTGAAATCACCAATCTCAATTTTCATATATCTCTCTGGGATCTCATCTAATATTCTCTGCAGTTTTTTATATTATTAATCTTTCCTTTCTTCAGGGGAATCACTTGGTCCTTAGCGAAGCATAAGGCTCATATTACACTGCTTTGATTTAAACTTTGCAAGTAGCAATCTACTATTTACAGCTCTTAACTCCATTAATGAATTGTCGGATCTTGATGTCATCATCATTCCTACCACTTCTCTTCCAACTCCATCAATTCTTCCTGAATCAGATTCCTGGTTTTAACATACCAATTACTAATTTCCAATCTTCTTGAGTATTTATAAACCGGGAGATTCTTAGCACCCCGCTACACCCGGGGCTGGGGGCAATTCTGTCATCTCTTTCCATTGACTGACTAAATCCAGAGAGGATTCATTGGCCAGAGTCATCAAAGGATAGTCATTTCCTTTTGATGCGCAGTGCTTATATAAATAAGGGAAGCAACCCCTGCCGGTCCATACTAATTTCAGTAAGATCATCTGACAGGCATCTTCAATAGAAGCCGAAGACATCTTGTCTATTGCCCTAAACCAAATCCGTCATCCTGCTGCCAGTGACTTCATCGAGATTTAGTGAGGGATTTCCTCCAAACCCAAGATGCTCGTTACTCCACCAGGTTTTTCATCCGCTTATATAACCGTTGGTAAACATGGATTACCTAGATATATCGCTTTTGAGCATGTTTTAGAATTAATTTATGAATGCCCTTAATTAGAAAATATGTTGTTTGCTTATGACACTCAAATTTGAAACTCCCATATTTTACATAAATGATGTGCATAGAAACTATTCAGATATATAAATTAAAAAGAATACAATTTTAAGCAGCGTAAAATGGCATGTTTCCTGTAGAATAGGTAATATTTTAACTCATGGCTCAATACGATTTTACCCTAAAACTAGATTTTTAAGTATAAGAAGTCTCTTTACATTTCTGTCTCTAAGGGTTTTTTTTTATAGAATTGGCAAGGAAATGAATCCTGTAGAAGCGAATTTGATGTGCGTTTTTTAAGACTTAGTCCTCCATTACTGTAACTTTTACTTAACATGGAGAAAACATTCCTTTTACATATAGCAAAACTGAAGTATAATACCATAGAACAAAAATGGCGTTCTAAACTGTCAGATAATGGAGTTGAATGGCCTAAAATCAGTATGCTTATTTTTATTTTTTATTTCAACCGATTTAATTAATAATACATGTATATGTAGATGTGATCGTTATGCATCTTAAGTGTGTACTTATCTTCCACGCAATACGTCTTGTTTTTCCCTTTGTTGTATAGATTATTTACGATGTTTGTTTTCATCAGAATCTAAATTTCTTTTGTCCTTTTAATGTATACTATTTTGGTAAGACATGTTTTAGTGTATAAAATGAAATAATATTACATATGCATTTATTATTGTAACATCTTACCAGCAACCAGACGGGAATATATCATCATCGTGATATTTTATTTTTGAAGAAATACTGAACTTTTTCAAATATGGTATACATCGTTCGTCCCCTGCCAGTTGTAATTAATAGGAAGAAATCCTCCATGCAAGACTTCCGGATATTTGATTATTGTGTAAAGTTTTGCCAGCAAATATTTGCTCTCACGTTACAGACCAGAGGTTATTTGAAGCAGCTTTTTAAAGGTGGCCGATTCTTGCATTCCTCCCTCGGAAAAATTAAGCATTTATATTTTGCTTATCTCTCTCTCTCTCTCTCTCTCTCTCTCTCTCTCTCTCTCTCTCTCTCTCTCTCTCTCTCTCTCTCTCTCATTGCTTCTTTGGTTGACGGCATTACTGATGTCCCAGTACCGTTTTCCATTCTCCCTCGTTTGTTGAAGCTTTTGCAGTTCCCCCACCTCTCTCTCTCTCTCTCTCTCTCTCTCTCTCTCTCTCTGTATATGTGTATATATATATATATATATATATATATATATATATATATATATATATATATATGTATATATATCTACGTTTACGGCAATGCATGTTAATAGTTAATCATTTTCCTCTCCATGGTATCAATATACAGTATTTGGGGAATAGTTCGTTCATTAACTTTGTCTTTATGTGTTCCACACTAATATGCCCTTTAAAGAACCTTTGTATCTACACGTACTGTAGAATATTTCTAAATGCTAAATAAGTCGTTTTATTGCAATCCCTCCAGTTGGTGTTTACAGGGAAGTGTTTGGGGATCCTGGGGGGTACTATAGCATTGGAGAAATCTTCAAAGATTCCAGGTCATGTAACCAGAGAAGCTTGATTTTCGGAATTCTCAATTCTTTGAAAGTCACAAGGCTAGGCTATGTTCACACTAATGTACTTGTTTTTCCGTTGAAACCGAACTGTATGTTATTTGGTGTCAGAATGTCATTTACAAAGTTTTTGACATCCAAAAACAAACAAAAGGGGGGCGGGAGGTAAATGGCTATTACAAAAGTTATCACCAAGAAAACGCCAAGAAAAGGAGTGTTTGCATTATTTGTTATAATGTTCCGTAATCCAATTGTGCTTCATTCACACATAAATAAATATTAGTATTTCATCATGGAAAATGGTTGTATATTTGGCTGTCAATTTCCTCCACCACAGCATGGATACCCTTAGCATTGAGCCCGGTGTCTCTGTAGTGCTAGATTTCATCACCCTACATTTAAATTGCAGAACTAGTAGGGGAATAATCATCATGTTTGTCCATATCTTCACGGATTCCATGGGAGTTTATGCCCTTTGTTTTCCGTTTGAGATTTAGCTTACATCTGGTGACTTCCAGACTGTCCTGCGTGCATTGTTATAAACTATAAAGGAATATAACTTAGTTTTAGAATATAGTCATATAATCTGTTGTAATATGGAGTCATACTGGCAACGGCAACTTTTTACACTTTTCTCGGAGTTGAACAGACACTTTTGTAAATGATCGTTATTGGCTCCCTAGTAGAGGATGGGTAAATTATGTAAATTATGCAATGGGTAAATTGATGCGCCGTTATCCATTTTCTAGATACGTAATCGAATAAGTGTTTTCTAAAGTAAACTCTTAACAGATGCTTATCGTTTATCGTTTGAGAAGATATTAGAAGACTTTTAAATTTTGTTTCTTGCTCACTGATTTTCAACTGATACATGCCAATAAATTATACTGTAACACAATCATCTACAATACATAAGACGGAATATACTTAAAGTTTATAATATACAATAGACTGAATTGAAATAGTTTACATTGCAGTTGGATTACTTAATAACCCGTTCTTCACCAGTATATAGAATATTAGTGCAACATTATACATCTTTAAGAAGGTTATTTGAAGTTAGTGAATAATTCTCTCTCTCTCTCTCTCTCTCTCTCTCTCTCTCTCTCTCTCTCTCTCTCTCTCTCGACCAGTCCTTTTTATAGCAGTTATAACTATTTTCATATTTCCCAAACTAAGCATGGTCTTTGGATATTACTGAAAAAAGAAATGGGGATGATACAGTATATCTAATGAAATAAATCTTATATAATAAATTTGTATACAAATTCTATGAGAAATCTTATTTTTATAATGCCTTTCATATGGCGTTTGTTGTAATGTATTTTAAACCATGTTTACTTTGTGCACTCGAAATAAGAATATCCGTAGCTAAATTGATTTGGTTTCTTATATTAATTTCCCAAGTTATGTTTATTCATCTTCAATCACTTACATTGATCAATCCGTGATAGTATGGATGAACCAGCTCTTTTACATCAAAGGGTGGACAATGACTAGAGGCACCATTGGTAATCAAATTATAGAATGAAAAGTTCATTTGCGATACTGCGTACATTCTGCAGCTATTGTCTATGTAGTAATACTCGCTTTGGAAAATGTTCGAGAGACTTTTAAAATCTCGTATTTGTGTAGGCTTCCTCTCAAGTGGGATCGCTTCAACGTGAATACTTTTCTTGTATAGGGATTTGCGTGCCTAAAGCTTGGATCAAATAGATTTAGTGTGTTGGTGATCACCATTGTCGCCTCTTTGTAGTTGCCGTAAATAGATATCTGTTATTTATGTATATTATAGCACTTAGAGAATAAAGTTGACCAATCAAACTCATATATGATTTATTTGTGTGAGAAAAATGCAAAATGCTGACAGATAATGCTATTTTACTTTTTTTGTAGGTGCAACACTTTTGTCAAAGTTTGTTACATTCTAGTGCATTAGTCAGAACTACATCATAATGAACAAATTATTGTATGTATACTAGGATGGAAGAGGGATAGGGCAAGTCAGTCTTATTTTGGGCTATTATCATGGTGATAGGAAAAAATGGTCACTTCATGTGAAAAATCCTCTTACTGTTAGGCCAACGACACAAATATAAATGAACATATGTCTGAGTCCCCATAACCTTTCGCACTGTTTCCGGGATATTTATATATATATATATATATATATATATATATATATATATATATATATATATATATATGTATGTAAATATATATATATACATATATATGTATGTATATATATATATATGTGTGTATATATATATATATATATATATATATATATATATATATATATATATATATATATATATATTCTTATGAAGCATGTCTGAATAGCCAGTCGGTAAGATGAAGATGAGTTCCTCTTGTATAGATGTAAGTTTTGTATGTAAATTGCATAAGACTTTTGTCGTTAATTTCATTGTATTCTTTATTCAAGTCAGTACTGTATATATAAATTTACGCTATTTTTATGAATTAAATTTTATTTCACAATTTTTTGTTACAAAGTCTTACGTAAGTTGTTTGAAAGTGTTATGTGACCATACAATATATGGACAAGGGCTTATCTAAATGTTTTTATATTTATATGAGCTATTGCATCATGAATGAGAGAAAATACGCAATTCTTATATTTGGCCATGTGCTTTGGGAGGATCTCGAGGGCCCTAGTGTTAGGTTCATCTTTTTTTTTATTATTTCGAGGTCAAAGGTAGGTGGAGCTAGCTACTGAAAGAGTTCATCTCTCTTTTGCATTGGTACGTGTCTATGAGAGTAATCTTTGGCAACCTTACGCCCTCAGGCCAACCCCCCACGCTTCCAGATCTTGGACCTGGAATATTCTGGAAGTAGCTAAGTCTTATATATGGGCCCCCAGGGTTGCATAGTAGCAGTAGAGAAGCAGCCGTCATATAAAAGAGCCTAAGTACCTCCTTTACTCTCTCTCAGTACCTATAGTGTGTCCTCTCCAAAGTGATTCTGTGCCCCAACGTAAATCGTGTGTTGAAACAACAAAAAAAAGTCAAAGGTGATTTTCTATCGTTATCTGGTCATCTATTTCATTAAGTATCAAGCTTATATGTTGGTATAAAAGCTAATTTCAAGTGAAACAAGTGATTGTATAATTTTCATAAGTATTATTTCTCTTGTCTTAGTGTGAGGTTTATTCAGATTTGATATTTCAAGTGATTATATAATTTTAAAATCGTAACATTTTTTTTCTTAATCTGAGTTTTTTTTGGACTTAATATTTCGAGTGATTTATTATTTTATTTTTTACATAAATTCTTTCAAAGTGTTGTAATTTATATAGAATGTATTTATTTTTGTAAAGAGTGTATTATTTCAATCACCAGTGCTTATTTCATATTCGCTCGTATCCTGTTAAAGAATCGAAATAAGAAGTGGTTGTAAATAGATTGTAATAATAATTACCCAGTGTTGTGTTGCTTTGAGTGTACTTAAGAGACCTTTGGATATTCAGTGTTTTTCTATATTGCTGTCTTGGAGTTATATAACTGTCTCAGAGCTCGGGTGTTAATATTTTCAAGTGTAACATATTTAATGTAAAAACCAACAGGTGAGTTTGGAACTCGAGAGGTTGTATAGCTTGCAAACCGTAATATATATATATATATATATATATATATATATATATATATATATATATATATATATATATATATATGTATATACATACAGTTAAACATGGGAAGCTGGAGGAATTTTTCATTTTCATGAGGGATAATTATTTTTAGAGGTAGGTCGTCCTTGATTATTAATTATGAGGAAATAAAATTTTCAGTTTTTGTTTTTTAGTTCTTAACTTGCAGTTGCTAGATTATAATCTACAAGAGCTCCTCTCTCTCTCTCTCTCTCTCTCTCTCTCTCTCTCTCTCTCTCTCTCTCTCTCTCTCTCTCATACAACGTGTAATCTTTTTCATTTTATTGACCGGAAAAACCCTTTTAGAGTTTTTTTTTCTCTTCTGCACTAAACCAAAAATAAATATTTTCACGGTAAAACATAGTATATGTCTTATTTTTTCAGTGAATGTTTTTTGTTATAGTTATTTAACATTGTTTACTTCGTCTGTGAGACGAAATGGTGATTCTGCACCTTAGTAACTAAGCATGGCGAACACAAATATTCCGCTGTTGTGATTTACGTTCTTCTCTACCATATGTGCTTTTAGGAGGTGCAAGGAAACTATTATAAATTTATTAATGAAAATAGGCATACACAAGAAGAGAAACATGAGGTGTTAAAACTTAAAAGCTCCTTTTATGTACATTTTCCATAATATGCTTCCTGTTTCCTCATGGCGCACCCTCGTGCTCTCATCCAATATGAAATGCTGGTATATGTACCTAGTCTGAGAGAAACTGGTTGCGTAAAAGCAAACTCGTTCTCTCCTCTGCAACGTTGTATGTTTAGAATAAATGCTGCTTGGAGCAAAATATTATTTTTAAGCCACAATTACTATTTACTGTTAGTTTGCTAATGCACATCAAGTCCACATCATAATAACTATGATTGAGATTATGCGACCTTCAATATTTTGTTAGATCGCTGGTGATGTAAGTGTTTGATTTCAAATTTGTGAGAACTCTTCAGATCTGATCTAGAAAAAGAAAATGGGAAAATATGCTTTTCAAAAATAGCTATGTTTGATCGCTTAAAGCTTAGATGGTAAATATTTGTTTTTGCATTTTAGATTAGTAGTTATTTGCCCAAACCTATTAAGGAAGGGCTGATTCAGATACTTAATTTAAGCGGAGAGAGAGAGAGAGAGAGAGAGAGAGAGAGAGAGAGAGAGAGAGAGAGAGAGAGAGAGAGAGAGAGAGAGAGAGAGAGAGAGAGCCATTTAATTTCCCAACTGGAAAAAAAAGTAATTTGTGCTATAGTTTTGTCTCAAAGTTTTACTCATATATATAAAATCATATAATAGGTATACAGAATAGATAGTGGTATTTTTATACTACTTTAGTACTGAACTGCGATTGAATATCGTATTTCGTTGATCATTATAAAAGTTAACTTAAAAAACGCCCCCCATATTTTACCGGTATATTTTTAATACTTGGTGGGTTTTTTTTTTTTTACCTTGCATCGTTATATCCCGCTTTACTTTATTCGTAATGTTAAATATGCTGTTATGATTATTACTCTTTATTCATGTCCAGTCAATAATACAACTTTGGTTACATTTTGAATGGTTTATGGACGAACACATTGTTTCAAATGTCAGTAACAGCCATGAATTTGCCATAATGTTTATGGGAATCAGATATGAACTCTCATATTCTTAATATTTTATCTTGATAGAGATAAGAATATAACAGTCAGTCATCGGGACTTTATTGTAACTTGACGAATTTTATTCGACTTAGTTGTCTCTGCTAGAGACTTTTCCGTATAAATATTACGCTTTCGTACAACGAAATATTGTACGGTTTGAAAGTGAATCGATGGTTTCATTTCATATATATATATATATATATATATATATATATATATATATATATATATATATATATATATATACATACATATATATATATATATACATATATATATATATATATATATATATATATATATGAGTATATACATATATATATATATATATATATATATATATATATATATATATCTATATATATATATATTGAGTATATATATATATATATATATATATATATATATATACATATACATATATATATATATATATATATATATATATATATATATATATATATATACATATACATACACATTATATATATATATATATATATATATATATATATATATATATATGTATATATATATATATATATATATATATATATATATATATATATATGCGCGTGTATGTGTGTGTGGGTGTAAACTCAGATGTTTTCAATCGCATTTATTCAAAATAATGAAGTATGCAATGTTTTTTTTTTTTTTTAGCTGGTGTGATATTTATTTATGGATATGTTAAAATGTAGTAGTTTCGCCCATCGTGAAGTACATATTTGTTTATTGATTTCATGGATAAATAACTTTTATTGAAGGTTTCAATTATTTTTACCGTGTTTATTTCTCGAATAAATATATAAAATTGGATAGGATTTTAAAACATTTAGTTTTCTGTAATGTTATATATGAAAGGACCATAACACAAAACATTAAAGTAGTCATTTAAGGTCAATGTAAATCTTTATTCAATTTTAGTTATTCTGACTTTTTGGGAACAACTCGAAATTTCGTAATTTATTCTGTTCCGGATGACGGTGCTTACTCTTGCTTTGTGGCATATCCTGGCTCTGAACTCGACACCGCGGGGAATTATTTATGGTGGCACATGAGGAAATGACGTTGTAAAGCAGGGAAAGTGTTTTACACGAGGCCAACTTTATGAATCCTACCTGATGCTGGCTTTATAGCCTACTTTTACCTGACCATGGTCTGGGGAAGGATCCGTTTATGGAACCTTTCCGCTGGTTGGCGCCCGCTTTATTTTTCAATAGTTATATGAATTTTGTTCAAACATTTTTATATACAGAATATATGCGGTTAGTGCCAAGGCTTTTCAAATTATTTCTCCCATAACTTCTTATATTTTAAATCTGTATGTTATTATGTTATTTGGATTGAGGTTATCATTTATGCATTGAATATGTCTTTATTATACAATGAACGATTTTATTAGCAGATTTTACTTTGGTAAATATAGGAAGATCTTTTAAAGCATTGTCACACTACTATGCAATGAAGTCTATAAGTCTATCACTACCATCGCCACTCTATTGTTTAAGCCTTTGATAGTCTTCTTATTTTTACGCAGTATATAATATTTTTTATTTTTTTTTTTGCTAATCAAACTTGGTGATATTTGTTAATTTATTGAGTTATCTCTAATTTGACCAATAATTTCGCTTGTGTTTCTTGTTATTCACACATACGACCATACTGGCCAGGTAAAACTTGTTTGTATTAATCTTCAGGATTGTTTCAAATGAGTTTCTTTACACTATGTCAATTAATAATATATGGTATCCTTTTTTATTTATAGGTTATAATGTTATTATTATAGAATTAATTTTTAGTAAGTTTCATATTAAAGGTAGAAAATCTAAGTCACATTTCCTTGCTATATACCATTGGTTTAGCGGGAAAGAGGCAATGGATTCTTGAAAGAACTCTCTCTCTCTCTCTCTCTCTCTCTCTCTCTCTCTCTCTCTCTCTCTCTCTCTCTCTCTCTCTCTCTCTCTCTCTCTCTCTCTCTCTTTCACTAGGTTATATCTGAAACGTTTAATCGTTAACGAAAATCATTAATTTTTCCTTAGGAACTATTTTTTATGAAGATTAGGATACAAGGTTCATTGCTTACTGAATATTATCAAAAGTAGATAGATAATGAGGTCTGTGTAATAAGGGCAATATATCTTTTTTCCGTTATTATAATTGAAACGGCTTTTTATACATACTGTATACAGGACTTACGTCACCAACAAATATGGCAGTATGCTCAAATGTGAAATGACTACTGTAAATATCTATTGCTAAGATATATTTTGAAAGGCCATTTAATTTGGTTTAGAATATGTGCCAAAGAGCTTTTTTATAATTCCATTCTTATTTTTGCAATTCGTCCTTGTAACGTCTGTTGAACACAGAATTGTAACTATTTCGATTCAAAATGGTAGTAAAATGAGTATTTTAATAGGAAAACCAACTTTATGCTAAAGGCTGAAAAAATATCTACAGATAATCATAAGCTTTTAAGAATATTCCTTGTGCTTTATTGCGTACTCATGTAGCTCGTAGAAATAGCTGTAAACCATATATCAGTGGAACATTTTTCTTAGGTTAGTTTAGTATAAAATATTGATGCAATTACGTCGTTTTCATTAATTCATATAGTTTTATTAATATTTGAATTCATATATTTTGCTCTTTTAATAATACTGCTGTAAATTATATCAAATCAGGTCAAGGATGGCACAAGGATCGTTTCCTTGTTGAAAAATTAACTTTATACAGATATATCAAAGTGAGGTACCAGTTAGGGCAAACGGTCGTAAGCATGGGATGCGGTAAAGCTGTTTACTGCTACTCATCCGATATTTATGTATATATATATATATATATATATATATATATATATATATATATATATATATATATATATACATATATACATATATACATACATATATATATATATATATATATATATATATATATATATATATATATATATATATATAATTTTGCACATTTAGACGTGTTTTTTACATATACGTATAAGCCATATATTATACTCCTCCTAATATCGGGATTCTCTCTACCTCGTGATCACAGACTCATGGGGAAATCAACTCAAAATAGCTTCTAGTCAGCCGGGGAATCGAACCCGTGCCCAACTCAGCCACAAAGAGAGATAAAAATTGATGACAATCCTCTCAATAACCTGCCAAATTCAGTTTTTTTTTTTTATACTTGAAATTGAAATCAACCCATTTCCACCATTGCAGCTTGCTTTTAAGTTTGTACTTAGCTATGATTAATGGTAATTTTGCACATTTAGATGTATTTTTCATATTCATATATGCCATATGTTATACTCCTTCTAATGTCTGGATTCTCTCTACCTTAGGAACTGAGACCCAATGAGGAATCAACTCGAAGATAATAGCATCTGGTCAGCCGGGGAATCGAACCTGAGCCTAAGAAACTCAGGTTCCCTGACTTAACAATTCAGCCACAAAGAGCTGACTAGAAGCTATCATCTTTGGGTTGATTACCCCCTTGGCCTCTGATACTGAGGTGGAGAGAATCCAGATATTAGGCGGAGTATAATATATGGGTTATATGAATATGAAAAACACGTCTAATTGTGCAAAATTATCATTAATCTTAGGCACGTACAAATCTTACAACAAGCTACAATAATGGAGATGGGTTGATTTGAATTCTAAGTACAAAAAGCTGAATTCGACAGGTATAAGTATGATAGAATTTTCATCAACTTTGGTCTCTCTTTGTGGCCGAGGTGTTAAGTTAATGAAACCTCGGTTTCTTGGGCCTAGGTGTGAATCCCCGGCTCACCAGAAGCTATTATCTTTGAGTTGACTCCCTCTTGGGTCTCTGATCCCGAGGGAGAGAGAATCTAGATAGTAGGAGTATATATATTATATATATATATATATATATATATATATATATATATATATATATATATATACATATATATATATATACAGTATATATATATATATATATATATATATATATATATATATATATATATATATATACATATATATATATATGTATATATATATATATATATATATATATATATATATATATATATATATATATATATATATATATATATATATATATATATATATCCTTAACAGCTCTCTTCCCTTACGAGAGGGTGATACAGAATGATACAGCCATAGGTTTTATCCGCAAGCCTTTTCGAGTTAGACTGATTTTTTATTTTTATTTTTTCCGTACAAAGAATGCTGTTACCCACTTATAGCACTTTGGGTGGAGGATAGAAAGTGATTGACAGGTATACCAAAAACTGTAACTCTCAACCAAGTGCTAACATTGGGTGTTGGCATCTTCCACAGGAGAGCGAGGGGGATCCTTTCATTCCTACGTCTGTATGCATATTAATAGAATAAATAGAGAGATAGATGAATAAATATAAGTCAGTGAACCTTCACACGTTCTGCAATATTGTATTAGAATGTAACTAGAAATAAAAAAATCCATATTTAGTATAAATATAATTTTAAACGGTAACAAAATCATTATGAAGATAACTTACCGTAGTTCGTTATTGTTCCTATTAGGCTGTTTATATGTTGTGATTATAGATTAAAAAACAATCTGGATACTATTGTTGCCTTTTCATAAACATTTCAAGCTTTTGTCTTGATTATTTGGCATTATTACCATTCGTGTACGCTGTTGTGATTTTTCATATTCATAAAAATGAATTAATTTTAGCCATTGTGGTACACATCGCTCATGAGGGGAGGCCATATGTTTCTCTATTAATTGAAAACTTGACAAAACATTCGAATGCGCAATAGTTAATGGACCATCACCGAGTTTTGCAAACAAAGTGCAAATTTTAATCTGCACGGATTTCTAAAACACATTTTGATTAAAACGATTATTTTGCGTTTAATAGCAGAAGTATCGAAATCCAAATAAAATTTATTAATTTACTATTATGGCTGCGTTCTTTGAATATAGCTAAAACTTATGGGCAGAAGAGTTTTCGCACAGATATTTAAATAAACTCATTGTTTGCACTTTGTACTGGTAATTTAAATCAATTTAAAGCAATAGAATTGAATCTGGAAATAATGAATTATGTATCTTGTATCCATTTGAAAATCACGGTACGTTTTGCTGTCATTATTTTTTTTCTTTTATGCCAAAGCCCCTTTGAATATATGCAGAAAATATTGTGAGAGGGTTTCTTTTGCTCTTTACCAATGCTTTCAGTTCTATCTAATTGTACATACGCGGTGGAAAAAAATAATAAATTTACTGCAAGTTCATCATGTTAAATGAAAATCTGTAAGAAATAATTGCTGTGGGCAGATCAAGGCTTCAAGTGTGGGAACATAGACAATATAATACTTTTGGTTGAAATGTTGGTACATTTCAGAGAAATACCGCGAAACCCCTTGCTGGTAATTTGTTTCTTTTAATCATTAAAGCGGGTGTGAGTTTTTAGTTTCGGTAAAGAAGCAGGTCGCTTTTTTTATAAATGTTCTGGTTTCTAGTTATAAGTGATGGTCGGAATTATAGGTCTGTTTACCTGCGAGTATGCTTACTCATGGAGACAGATTTATATTAATATATTCAAATATGAAGCCACATATGCCTCTTTTAATATAATTCACTCTACCTCGGGATCAAAGACCCATGTGGAAATTCTTTTTATGGTAGGAAATTCTGACGGGTCAATAGTTCAGACTATTGCCAAGTTGAAAGCCTTGGGACAGTCGATTTCTATTTTCAATATAAAATCTGTATTCAACAGGAATATTTGCGGAGTGGCGATCAACTGTTATCTCTCATTGTAACTGGATGTGTAGAAAAGTCGACTGTCATCGTAATTTGGAGTTTCCCTCTCAATTTAACCAAATGAGTAGAAAAGTCGAATGTCACCGTAATCTGGACTTTCCCTCTCAATTTAACTGGATGGGTAAAAAAGTCGACTGTCACCGTAATTAGGACTTTCCCTCTCATTGTAACCAGATGGGTAGTAAAGTCAACTCACTGTAATTTAGACTTTCCCTCTCAATAAAACCAGATGGGTAGGAAAGTCGACTGTCACCGTAATTTGGATTTTCCCTCTCAAAGTAACCAGATGGGTAGAAAAGTCGATTGTCGCCGTAATTTGGACTTTCCCTCTCAATTTAACCAGATGGGTAGAAAAGTCAACTGTCACTGTAATTTGGACTTTCCCTCTCAATGTAACCAGAGGGGTAGAAAAGTCGATTGTCGTGTAATTTTGACTTTCCCTCTCAATTTAACCAGGCGGGTAGAAAAGTCGACTGTCACCGTAATTTGGACTTTCCCTCTCAATGTAACCAGAGGGGTAGAAATTCGACTGTCACCGTAATTTTGACTTTCCCTCTCAATGTAACCAGATGGGTAGAAAAGTCGATTGTCGTCGTAATTTTGACTTTCCCTCTCAATTTAACCAGATGGGTAGAAAAGTCGACTGTCATCGTAATTTGGACTTTCGCTCTCAATGTAACCTGAGGGGTAGAAAATTCAATTGTCGACGTAATTTGGACTTTCCATCTGAATTTAACCAGGTGGGTAGGAAAGTCGATTGTCACCGTACCTCTCTATGTAACCAGATGGATAGAAAAGTCGATTGTCGTCCTAATTTGGACTTTCCCACTCAATTTAACCAGATGGGTAGAAATTCGACTGTCACCGTAATTTTGACTTTCCCTCTCAATGTAACCAGATGGGTAGAAAAGTCGATTGTCGTCGTAATTTTGACTTTCCCTCTCAATTTAACCAGATGGGTAGAAAAGTCGACTGTCATCGTAATTTGGACTTTCGCTCTCAATGTAACCTGAGGGGTAGAAAATTCAATTATCGACGTAATTTGGACTTTCCCTCTCAATTTAACCAGGTGGGTAGGAAAGTCGATTGTCACCGTACCTCTCTATGTAACCAGATGGGTAGAAAAGTCGATTGTCGTCCTAATTTTGACTTTCCCTCTCAATTTAACCAGATGGGTAGAAAAGTCGACTGTCATCGTAATTTGGACTTTCGCTCTCAATGTAACCTGAGGGGTAGAAAATTCAATTGTCGACGTAATTTGGACTTTCCATCTGAATTTAACCAGGTGGGTAGGAAAGTCGATTGTCACCGTACCTCTCTATGTAACCAGATGGGTAGAAAAGTCGATTGTCGTCCTAATTTGGACTTTCCCACTCAATTTAACCAGATGGGTAGAAATTCGACTGTCACCGTAATTTTGACTTTCCCTCACAATGTAACCAGATGGGTAGAAAAGTCGATTCTCGTCGTAATTTTGACTTTCCCTCTCAATTTAACCAGATGGGTAGAAAAGTCGACTGTCATCGTAATTTAGACTTTCGCTCTCAATGTAACCTGAGGGGTAGAAAATTCGATTGTCGACGTAATTTGGACTTTCCCTCTCAATTTAACCAGGTGGGTAGGAAAGTCGACTGTCACCGTACCTCTCTATGTAACCAGATCGGTAGAAAAGCCGATTGTTGTCGTAATTTTGACTTTCCCACTTAATACAACCAGATTGGTAGAAAAGTCGACTGTCATCACCGTAATTTTGACTTTCCCTCTCAATGTAACCAGATGGGTAGAAAAGTTGATTGTCGTCGTAATTTTTACTTTCCCTCTCAATGTAACCAGAGTGGTAGAAAAGTCGATTGTCATCGTAATTTGGATTTGCCCTCTCAATTTAACGAGGTGGGTAGAAAAGTCGACTGTCACCGTAATTTGGACTTTCCCTCTCAATGTAACCAGATGGGTAGAAAAGTCGATTGTCGTCATAATTTGGACTTCCCTCTCAATTTAACAGGATGGGTAGAAAAGTAGACTGTCACTGTAATTGGGACTTCACTTCTCAATGTAACTGGATGGTTAGAAAGGTTGACTCTCACCATTATTTAGATTTTCCCTCTCAATTTAACAGGATGGGTATAAAAGTCGACTGTCAACGTGATTTGGAATTTCCCTCTCATTGTAACGAGGTGGGTAGAAAAGTCGACTGTCACTGTAAGTTGGACTTTCCATCTCAATTTAACTGGATGGGCAGAAAAGTCGACTGTCACTGTAATTTGGACTTTCCCTCTCAATTTAACCGGATGTTTAGGAAAGTCGACTGTCAATGTAATTTGGACTTTCCTTCTCATTGTAGCAAGATGGGTAGAAAAGTCGAGTGTCACATTTATTTGGACTTTTCCTCTCAATTTCACCAGATGTGTAGAAAAGTCGACTGTCACCGTAATTTGGATTTTCTCTTTCAATTTAATAGTGTGTAGCAAACTCGACTATCGCTGTAATTTGGACTTTCCATTTCAATTCAACCGGATGTGTAGAAAAGTCGACTGTCACGGTTATTTGGACTATCCCTCTCAATTTTATCGGATGTGTAGAAAAGTCGACTGTCACCGTAATTTGGACTTTCCCTCTAATTTTAACCGGATGTGTTGAAAAGTCGACTCACCGTTATTTGGACTTTCCCTCTCAATTTAATCGGATGTATAGACAAGTCGACTGTCACCGTAATTTGGACTTTCCCTCTCAATTTAACCGGATGTGTAGAAAAGTCGACCTTCACTGTAATTTGGAATTTCCCTCTCAATTTAACCGGATGTGTAGAAAAATTGACTGTCACCGTTATTTAGACTTTCTCTCAATTTAAACGGATGTGTAGAAAAGTTGACTGTCACCGTAATTTGGACTTTCCCTCTCAATTTAACCGGATGTGTATAAAAGTCGACTGTCACCATTATTTGGACCTTCCCTCTCAATTTAACCGGATGTGTAGAAAAGTCGACTGCAATTTAACCGGATGTGTAGAAAAGTCGACTGTCACCGTAATTTTGACTTTCCCTCTCAATTTCACCTGATGTGTAGAAAAGTCGATTGTCACCGTTATTTGGACTTTCCAAGTGTTTGAATCCTTGCTCTGCCAGAAATTCAGATGAAATTATATTCGCCGTGGGTCTATGATCTGGAGACAGCTAATTCGAGAAATAATTATGTATGTAGCTTGTTATTTTAGTAAATAAAATATATTTGTATCCCACACACACACACACACACACACACATATATATATATATATATATATATATATATATATATATATATGTGTGTGTGTGTGTGTGTATGTGTATGTGTGTTCATTGACGCTTGATTGGCATGTTTCTCTATCTTTAAGATTGATAAATGATGTATTAGTAATATTTAAAATCAAAGAAATTTTCCCCCATATATACATAGTTCCATTTACGTTTCAGGAAAGACAAATGATGCTACTATGTTAATCTATATCATAACTAGTGCTGAAGCGTGTTTTGAACAGTTTATTTTTCAATAGATTTTTTTCTTTAGGGATACAGTGGTTGAGCTATGGAATAATGCTCTTTTGGTGAGAATTTAAAAATGCGAAAATATATGAAAAATCCAAAATTAATCAACAAGTTTTGATAAAACGAATCTTTAAGATTATATAGAATTCAAAATTTCAAGATTGACTCTGAAACGCGTGTAGGATTTTCCACAGTTTTATAGGATCTCATGACCTATTTCACCAGCTTAACCCTCTTTTCGAAGAAGTTCATGTTCCCACCCATATAACG
>NC_090764.1:30613645-30616145 GCF_036898095.1 Palaemon carinicauda
TGTAGTCTTGTTATACAATTGGTTCGGCAGGTAAGATGTGAATGAGATAGCGTCTGTTAAGCTCTTTTTCTAAAGCAACCCCTCATCGTAAAAAAAGAACTAATGCTGGAGAAAAATTAAGAATATATATATATATATATATATATATATATATATATATATATATATATATATATATATATATATTGCAGATATGCGATTCCACCACACTAAATGCCATCATTTTGAATTAGTAATTTAAGAAATTATTTTTAATACTATGAATTATCATTGCTATGGATTTATCTTGTAATTTAAAATAAATAAGTTTTTAAATGTGAAACCAAAATCTGCAACAGAGTAAATTAAATTGGGGAGCCAAACTCATTTTTTTATCGAAAGCTTTTATTAAAGTATTAACTATGCTATTATAATGAGTCAACAAGATAATCCCACCTTTAGAGAGATATCAAAGGGAATTAGTTGAATTGCAGAAACTTTTTATTTAAAAAAAATCATCGTCAAATTTTCACTGCCATGGTATCATTTCAATACACGTATTGATCGCACAACATATATATTGCTTACTCTGGGTGAACTACGGTATTGATAATATTCACTAATATGGTGCTAGATATATTCTACTGGCAGTATAATGTGGTTTTGGATATACATACATACATACACGCATACACACATACATACACACATATACATATATATATGTATATATATGTGTATGTATATATATGTATATATATATATATATATATATATGTGTGTGTGTGTGTGTGAAAATATGTGTGTATGTGTTCATGTGTGTGTGTATTTTACCGAGGTAAACTCCTTTTAAACTTCCAATTAGCCAATGAGACGAGAACATGTTGTATGTATATTGTAGAGAATATAGCGAATTTTCTTATTTTCTTTGCTTCTTTCATAGATCTATTAAAATAACCCACACACGCACACATATTGTTTATGCAACAAAAAATGCTGCTGTTTTTAATACACTGCAGGACAAAGACCTCAGACATGTTATTATTCATGTCTGGGTTTTGGCCAGTTTTCATCCCCATGCTAGCTAACTACCGATTGGTGATGGTGGGAGATTCTCGTTTGATTGCACAGCAAACCAACCTAGTAAGGGTGTCCCTGACTAGTGCAGCTTTGCTAATCATGGCGATACACAAACCATATCGGAAAAGGGGAGGAGGCGTGAGGTTTGAATTTATGTAAATATTTAGCGTGTGTGTGTATATATATATATATATATTATATATATATATATATATATATATATATATATATATATATATATATATATATATATGTATATATATATAAATATATATATATATATATATATATATATATATATATATATTGATGATGGGGAAATATATACAGTATATATATATATATATATATATATATATATATATATATATATATATATATATATATATATATATATACAGAGAGAGAGAGAGAGAGAGAGAGAGAGAGAGAGAGAGAGAGAGAGAGAGAGAGAGAGAGAGAGAGAGATAATTTCAAAATTGTTTAAAAAATTCCATTTCGAAGTAAAGTAAAGTTTTCGCTCATTTTTTTTTAAGATAAATTTTGGAGTATCTGAACATTTTTGTACCTCAAAATTTTCACCACTATAGCTTTTATTTCAAAGTGTAACTCTAATGAAAAGTAGCGTAATAAAGGGATTTGAAACACGTATGGATATCAAGTAATAATTGGAGAAGCTTCAATATGCAGTTTTTCTGTTATCCTGAAAGCTATATGGAGCTCAGTTTGTCTGGATAGATGCTGTCTTTGATTTTTTAACCCAACTTCATTGTAAACGAAAAGTAACATGCTCAAGTACCACATATGTAATTATATACATATACACACACACACATATATATATATATATATATATATATATATATATATATATATGTATGTATATATATACATATATATATACATATATATATACACACATATATATATATATATATATATATATACACACACATATGTGCGTGTGTGTGTAGGCGTATGCGGATATGTATATATTTTCATATATATTCGGTATATATATGTGTATGATTTTGTGAATGTGTCTTTTTTGCATTTATATTTTTAAGCATATTTTTGTTAACACTGGAATAAAGCAATTTTATGTCAATAAAAACAGGCAAGAGGAACATGAATGATAGCAGAAAATTAAAATGAGATATTCATCATCTAGTCCAAGCATAACAATGACTGTCAAATAGAAAGCAATAGAAATAAATCTTCTACCAATCACATAGCTACTTGATGAAGGATATGCAATAAAATGTTGTGGTTACGACTAAACTTAAGTACCTATAAAGAGTCTGATCCTCATCAGATTTTTATTAAAAAAAAAAAAAAAAGTATATGCTACGTACCTAATTTTAAATCCCTTCGGGAATAGATCATCAATGAAGGATTTGTGTCTCTGGTATAATGAACTTTCCTAGAAAAAAAATTATCA
>NC_090764.1:30621145-30636145 GCF_036898095.1 Palaemon carinicauda
CCAGCTATAGCAGTTTTCTTTACTAGGATTATGAACGAGGTATATAGAGAAACCTTTTTTATATTTTATTTTATATTTAACTGAACAGCTTAGGCAAAATTTAAATAAGATTATCAATAATAATTCTATGGAACACTTTAACGGTAGACTTGTTACCATTGTATAAAAGAGAAATATTTCAAACTGTTCTTTGTTTTGATCTTAATTGTTTTTCATATGAAATTCATTGAATTTATGTATATGCATATTTTTCTAGGAATCCTGTGATCTATAGAAATTTGTCCAGCTGATAATTCGTTTGCCCCTTTCTTTGCCCTCATTAAAGATAGTGCAACAAAAAGCCTTTGAGAATCGAAGATAAAGAAGGGAGTGGAGTATGAAATTGCAACAAAGGCACCCGTGACTGTGTTCTGTTCAGGAAACAAAAGTTATTGATTTGGAGCAACAGACAAGAATCTTCCTAGAGATAAGACGGTTTTTATCTGGAAGACAATGAACGATGAAAAAGAAAAATATTTCTAAAGAAAAGGACACATCATTTTGATTATTACAAGAAATGCTTTTCCGGTTAATATAACACACACACACACACACACACACACACACACACATATATATATATATATATATATATATATATATACATATATATATATATATATATATATATATATGTATGTATATATATATATATGTATGTATATATATATATATATATATATATATATATATATATATATATATGTGTTTGTGTGTGTGTGTGTATGTGTGCATGTTTGTATGTATGTATATATAAACATTATGTTATTATTATTATTATAGTTATTTTTACTTGCTAAACTACAATACTAGTTAGAAAATCAAGATGCTACAAGCCCTAAGGCTCCAACAGGGAAATACCCGAGATGGAAAGGGGAATAAGGAAATAAAAGACTATAGATGAAAAGTGTTAATAAATAAAAATATTTTAAGATCAGTAATAGCATTAAGATAGATCTGTCATATATAAATATGAAGAGAGACGTTTGTAAACCTGTTCATCATTAAAAACACTCGCTACAAGTCTGAATTTCGGAAATTCCACCGATTCAACTGCATAATTTGAAAGATCATTCCACAATCTGGTCACAGCTGGAATAAAACTTCTAGAATACTGTGTACAGTTGTGTTGAGCCTTATGATGGAGGAGCAAGACGTAGAATTGACTGTATACTTAGTACTACTTACAGGGTAGCACAGTCTGGAAAGATCTGAATGCAAAAGATGGTCAGAATTATGAAAAATCTTATCAACATGCATAAAGAACTAATTGAAGACGGTGTTAGAGGTTAATTTCAATATCAGGAATAAGAAATTTGATAGACTGCATGTGTTTCTTAAAAGTAAATTTCCAATCAAGAATCACACCTATAATTTTAAAGGCGTTGTTTATAGTAAAAATTACATTTTCAATGCAAAGATCTGGATGTCAAGGAGCCACTGTCCTCAACAGTTTTTTATGTCTGAATCTCATAACATCCACATTCATAGCAGGACATATGATTAACATGGCCCTCAGTCATAAATATATCGCCATTCCCCTTGCCTTAGGAATGACATCTCGTTTTAAAATTATTGATATCTCAAAACCTGGAGTGAGCAGCTCGGACAACTGTCTCATTTGAGAAAATTGCATATTGTCTAAGGGAAACTGTAAAATCTGTAATATTGCCTTGTAGTCCTCGTGTATTACAATACATTAGACGACACGGGCGAAGTGTATATATATATATATATATATATATATATATATATATATATATATATATATATATATATGTGTGTGTGTGTGTGTGTGTATGCGCGCATGCGTGCGTGCATATGTGTATTTCGGGTTGAGTTTTACATCCCTTTGGTAAGAATAACATTTTTACTTCTCATAAATTATAGTACAATATGCATTTTGTAATTATATATATTGTCTATGGACGCCTAACCCTAGCCTCGGTCCACATTTCTTCATTATTTGCCCATATACAAATGAGCTCTGGGCGCTCCAGAGTACAATTCTGTTTTTTATCTTTCTTTGCTCTTATAAATA
This sequence comes from Palaemon carinicauda, assembly GCF_036898095.1. Lineage (NCBI taxonomy): Eukaryota > Metazoa > Arthropoda > Malacostraca > Decapoda > Palaemonidae > Palaemon > Palaemon carinicauda. The sequence goes on from NC_090764.1 coordinate 30,623,226, forward strand.
TTAATTATTATATCGATATGATTGTGGTTTAACCTGAAATGCTTCAGCAGTTTGAATTATTATCTCCTTAAACTTATTTTGCTGTCATCCTTATCACTTTGTTATAAAATTTCCCTTTTTTATTGAAATTTGCTGAAGTATGAAAGGTAAGAAATTACCTTTGAAATCTTATGGGTAGATATTGGTAGTGTTTATTTCTGGAGGGTAAAATTGTTTCTGGTATTATGTTGAGGCATTTCTTATTAAAACTATTATAAAATAAATTTCAAAGCAAATAGCTGTATACTCGAACTCATAAATTGAATAGTATTTGTAATTATAATCTTAAAATCACTACGTGTAGATAAACAGCGCTGTGTATTGGTATCGAGTTACATTATGGAGTTTTGAATTAATATCCTAACGTTACAATATAACATTTAACGTACTACGCCAAATTACAGAAATGTACATTTCTACCTCGACTCCACTTATTATTAATGAGTTTAAAACCTGTAACATGTTGTATATACTGTAGAAGTCTTGCATGGAATGTCAAAGAACAGATGCTTGTTCTTTAACATTAGACTTCCTGTGAGCTTACTGAAAACCCATCTCTATGGAAGTATGTGCTCCTCTTGCTAAATTGTTAATGAAGTTCCCTTTTTTTCCAATAAATTCAGTGATTGTGAATAACAAGAAAATGTTGGCAGTCTTGAATGGGGTCACAGTACTGTGTACCACTTTTATACATAACATGTCTCTAGAGATAGCGTAATGCCGTTGTGCAATACAAGGTACCATGAATAGTAAGATTAAATTGATAAAGATTGAGGACTCCATTAAATGGAAATTTCAATCATATCACTTGGCGTTTTTCATGTTATCGCTGACTAAGAATATAAATAATCCTAAAATGGGGCTTACTCAATAGACATATTAATCCCTGCAGCTATAATTTGAGCTGTGTAAATGATGATTCAAATGAAAAATGAATAAATCAGTTATATTTCTATAAAGAATACTCAGAAAGTTGGGTCAGTTAAGATTTTAGTTTATTATACAATCTCACTAACTTTTATTTTGTTTTATTTCTCATATTTCTGCAAAGAAAAAGAAACCTTTATGATAATATAAAAAAGTAACGAATTGATACCAATTTTTCATGCATACCTACAGATGCATTACTCATTTTGATCATCTTGTTAGTAATAGTAGTACAGAACTATAGAAGTAGCATTTGTGAAAGAAAAAGCGAAAATCTGCACGAAGTAGCAACGCATTTCACTCTCGGAGGCAGACAAATGATTTCGTGAGCGTCAAAATGATCACTGTAATTAACAACAATTATGAATGATACAAAATTGCTGGTTTCATTCTCACAGTTTATGACTGCGTAAAAATTATATAGCTCTAGTTTCTCGCTGATTATCTCAATCGCTGCGACTTTCTTTTGGAGGGATGGCAGGTGCATGCTATGTAGCATATCATAAAAATCAATCTATTCATAGCAAAATGTTGATTTTTGATCCAAAATTATATCTATGAATATTATGTTTTAGGCAGTATATCAGATTTGCTAAGGAATGAAAATATAGAATAGAAACCGGTTAATTTCCCTCTCTTTATAATAGCTAACACTTGCGAGATTTATTGAGTCAAGGTACACAAAATCTTTGCTTTTGGATTTAAAAGTATTCCTTGCTGACCGTAAATCGGAACAGGAAAATATATGTATTACGCTAAAATCACTTACTATACAGCTTATTCAAGTAATATTTTTTATCAAATTTACATACTGCATAACCCACATTAGTCCAGGTGTATTATTATTAAAAAGTATTTTACTTCCATTGAGGAAGCATGGGTTATATCCTGCGACGTGCTATATGAAATAAATATTTGCGCTTAAGTATTGGTTCCTTGAAGGCAATCCAGGCGTTTTCCCCTATTTTACCAAATATCCTTCTCTGGAGTATTTAAAGCCCTACCGTTACTGTTTAGACATTTTAATCCCTGTGTCCGAATACCTCCTGGGACCAATATTGTAAATCTCTTTTGGAATTTCCTGGGGATTATCTCGTCTTTCAATCGTCTTACTGACTTCGCGGGCGCACTACAAAAGCGTGGATTCGAAAAGATTAGCGAGTTCGAAACTTACCCTTAATAGAGTTACAAAAGCGTGACAGGATTATTCCCTTTTGACTCTCAATTTCAATAAGTTTGGTTTAGTGTGTCTTAATGATTCACAGAGTTGATTATACCTTGATGGTCAGCCAGTCCGTTGTTTTCATCCTGTGCTGTTCTCCTGTATGGGGTAAGACCTAAAAGGCAAGAAATACTTAATGCAGAAGCGATATGTACTGTATATATATATATATATATATATATATATATATATATATATATATATATATATATATATATATATATATATATATATATATATATTGTGTGTATATTTGTGTGTGTGGTTGTGTGTGTATGTATATATGTATATATATGAATATATTAATGTATGTATATATATATATATATATATATATATATATATATATATATATACTGTGTATATATATATGTGTATATATATATGTATATATATATATATATATATATATATATATATATATGTATATATATTAATTGCTAAGCTACAACCTTAATTGGAAAAGCAGGATGCTATAAGCCCAGGGGCCCCAACAGGGAAAATAGCCCAGTGAGGAAAGGAAACAAGGAAAAATAAAATATTTTAAGAACAGTGACATTAAAATAAATATTTCATATATAAACCTTGAATAATTTAACAAAACAAGAGGAAGAGAAATTAGATAGAATAGTGTGCCCGAGTGTACCCTTAAGCAAGAGAACTCTAAACCAAGATAGTGAAAGACCATGGTACAGAGGCTATGGCACTACCCAAGATTAAGAACACAATGGTTTGATTTTGGAGTGTCCTCCTAGAAGAGCTGCTTAAGAGAGAGAGAGAGAGAGAGAGAGAGAGAGAGAGAGAGAGAGAGAGAGAGAGAGAGAGAGAGAGAGATTTGATAACGCACTGACTGATGGATCCATACGCGGTGGTGTACGAACAGAAAATGTAAAGGTCGACTGAAAAGTACAAAAAACGGACAGCGCAATGACAAGTAATTACTCCAATACAATGTGAGAAAATTCATGACAAGGATGAAGAAAAATTATAAAGACAGCAAATTGTGCTACAGTGAAAAGGAAGCCAACTGACGACTTGACGACAAGGCCTTCAAAGCTTATTAGAATTGAACTACAAAAAAAAATCTAACAAGGAACTTGAATCTACTGATATAAGATCGATTGCATAATATTTATACAGAGAAAGGCGAAAAGTGTATCCAGTATTACCTATAACTCGTCGGGAACTACACTAGGCATTTAATTTTATGACTGCTTCTACAACCAAAGGGAATAATATATCCTGGAAAATAATCCTGAGAAGCTTTGGTTATTCTTTCATGTACAAAAAATATAGAAAGGACTGCAAGGACAAAATTGTACTAAGGTGCAATAAAAATCTTACTTTTATTTCCTGTTGGTAAGCGGGGGGGTCAACAGACGATATCTGACTAACGGAAGAGGTGAGCGATTGTTAATGAACAAATGAACAATCAGACTTGGAGGTGAGTGATAAAACGCACTTTTGACTTCATATTCTACAGCGCTTTTGATAGCAATATATTAGCAACGATTGCTGGGCTTCTGATATGCTTATCAGCACACATTCTCGTTTTTGTGTTAATTCACCTACATACGATTGTTAATTTACAGTAGGTTCAAGAATTAGAATTATCTGCATCTATTTACTTTAGCATCTATGTATAGTAGTCAGTCGTTTTTCTCCATTAAAATTATTTATCATCAAAATACAAGATAGTTTTGTTTGTATGCTATAACCGATGAAAAATATCTATGTTTGTTTTATATTCTTTATATGATCTGTCAAAACAATAAATTTTTATTGGTGCTACTATAGCGTGAGGTCTACCACACTATAGCGTGAAGTCTACCTCCCGTTAGCACTATAGCGTGAGGTCTACCGCTGAATTATTCGTCCCTCATAGATAATACACATTTCATACATTTGTTTAAGCAATAAACACTCAATTTAAACATATTTTAGAAATGTCTTAAAATGATAATTGGAATTTTAATTACATTGAAAAAAAAATAATAAAGGTAAAAATAAACATGTTATCATATATTTCCATATTTATTCTAGCGATACAAAACAATAAACACTCAATTTAAACATATCTTAGAAATGACTTAAATAGATAATTGGATTTCTAATTACATTAAAAAAAAGGAATAAGGGTAAAAATAAACATGTTATCGGTCTACTGCTAAATTATTCGTCCCTCATAGATAAAACACATTTCATACATTTGTTTAAGCAATAAACACTCAATTTAAACATATCTTAGAAATGACTTAAATAGATAATTGGATTTCTAATTACATTAAAAAAGGAATAAAGGTAAAAATGAACATGTTATCATATATTTCCATACATTTATCCTAGCGGTACACACTTCGTACATCTTCTAAGAAAGACAAAAATAGATCATTGGAATTTTTTCTCATCACCTTCCAGCAAAAATAATCAAGATGAGACTGGAACAACTGACGACCAACACCTCGCATTGATCTCTTCAGAATCATCGTTTTAGCGTCCAACCACGATCGCTCAATTGCCTGTGTGTGTGCTCCTGTCGCTGGATCCACATAATATTGCTGGTGGTTCACTGTAGACTGCTGGTACCCCATGGCATTTAGGTTGCGGAAGGTCCAAGCTTGTCGCGTGGTAGACCTCACCCTCCGCCTGGGTAGGCGACATATGGCGGTAGACCTCACGCTATAGTAGCACCTTTTTATTTTGGATATGTATGTCATGTTCATAATAATTCGGAACAAAGTCACTTTTGGTACGGTACCTGCATGGAGGACAATAAAGGATAACCTTTCCCAATAGGGGATTTAATCCCGGTCGAGAATATGGTTTAGTTGTGGAAAGGGTCATTCCACATGTATGCCCTGAGGTCAGCTTAACACCTGAGATACGAACTGGCGAACTGGAACAAGGCCTTGACTGGAAGCTCTGTAAAATTTCTGCCACGTTTAAGAAGTAACGTCTTGTTTCATTGTTGTTAGAATCTAGAAGATTTGGAAGGCATTTAATAATAGACAAAAAATTACCATAAACCAATTTTATTTGTGTTGTATATCTTCAGTTGAGATATTACCGCTTGAGAGTTATGAGGTCCTTTGACTGGCCAGACAGTACTACATAGGAGCCTTCTCTCTGGTTACGGTTCTTTCCTTTTGCCTACACAGACACCGAATAGTTTGGTCTATTCTTTACAGATTCTTCTCTGTCCTCATACACCTGACAACACTGAGATTACCAAACTATTCTTCTTCTCTCAAGGGGTTAGCTACCGCACTTTAATTTCAGTGGCTACTTTCCTCTTGGTAAGGGTAGAAGAGACTCTTCAGCTATGGTAAGCAGCTCTTCTAGGAGAAGGACACTCCAAAATCAAACCATTGACCTCTAGTCTTGGGTAGTGCCATAGCCTCTGTACCATGGTATTCCACTGTCTTGGGTTAGAGTTCTCTTGCTTGAGGGTACACTCGGGCACACTGTTGTATGTAGTTTCTCTTCCTCTTATTTTGTTATAGTTTTTAAAGTTTATATAGGAAATATTTTAATGTTACTCTTCTTAAAATATTTTATTTTTCCTTATTTCCTTTCCTCACTGGGCTATTTTCCCTGTTGGAGCCCCTGGGCTTATAGCATCCTGCTTTTCCAACTAGCGTTGTAGCTTAGCATTTGATGATAATAATAATAACAAGGGAGTGGCAATACTTCATTTCGGAACGCCGGTCCCCCGCCTCGTCTTGAGTTTCTAGTTAAATTTTCTCTTATTATTGTTGTCATAAAATCTTTTTTATAAGAGAAGCAAATCTAATTAGCTATTCTGTAATGTGAATGAAATTGTATTTAAACTTATGAAGGAAGCATAGTAGTTGGTAAAATTTCAGGTATACCGTAGCAAATAAAGGAACTAACCTAAATTCATTGATTAGCATATACCATACGGTATATATATACATATATATGTAATATATGTATATATATATATATATATATATATATATATATATATATATATATATATATATGTATTTATATGTATATACACATATATATATGTGTGTCTGTATACACATAAATATATATGTGTATATATATATATATATATATATATATATATATATATATATATATATATATATATATTTATATATATACATATATATATACAGCTTATATATATATATATATATATATATATATATACATATATATATATATAATATATATATATATAATTTATATATAAGCTGTATATATATGTATATATATATGTATATAAATATATATATACATATATATATATATATATATATATATATATATATATATATATATATATATATATATATTGTATGGACACACCTACCTACTCATAAACTACCGTTTATCTGTCTCTCTCTCTATCTTAATTTACAAATATACATTATTTCTCTTATATCGATGTAGTTTTTTATATTAATTTTTCTACCTTTTTCTCATACCACTAAAGGAGCCCTATCGGGCTATACTGGAAATGATATTGCGTAACCTTGCCCTGCCTCTTCCACAATCTTATCGATTACAAATGTATGTCGTTGTGACATCCATTTTCATGGCAAGCTCTTGCACCTATACTTTTGATGAGTTTCCTTGGGGCTGCACTCCATTCTTAAATCACTCTATCTAGCGAGTCCGATTTTTTCATTAATGTTGCATATATACTATCACGCTTATCAAATGATAGGAGGCGCTGACCATTACGATCACCAAGTTTGGTGAAATATTTGTAAGCAACTGCTTCATAAACCATTCTGTGCTAGTCCACGTCATTTTCTTGGAGGGCCTATTGTTCCTCCAAGGTCATAGTAAGCTCTAAACACTAACTTAATGTTATCTATGTTTCGAAGCTATTTTTCTTACCAGCATGTATATACACGTTGTTTTGGGAGGTGTGCTAGATTTTTTTTTTATCTAGCAAAAAATACGCGAAGCAAGGCAGAATGAAAGAAAAATATTCTTAAGAATAGATTGATCACTGAAAATCTTTAAAAAATTTCCTAATAAGCCACTTTTTGTGCAACTAAAGAAGAAACTGGCCAAATATTTCCCAAAAGAAAATTTGAGTTATATATAGCAATAGAAACAGTATCAAAACACAGATCTGATTTTCAGATCTGATTTCCTTAACCCTAAACCAGTAATACTTGAGTTGTTTAGGGTTCAACTGCATTTACCATAATTTTCATTATGCACTATTTTTTTTAAATAGATCGGTATCTTACAGCAACCCCAGACCTACTTTCTGAGAGGGAATTGAGACAAATAGAGTATCATCATCTGCAATCTGCATATGCAACGAGCTAGATATCTAGACCAAACAACATATGATGTGTATATAGTATGAAAAGTAATGGGCCAAGAACGGTACTTTGAGGAACACCATATATATATATATATATATATATATATATATATATATATATATATATATATATATATATATATATATATATATGTATATATATATATATCTGTATATATATGTATATATATATATATATATATATATATATATATATATATATATATATATTTATATGTATATACACAAACACACACACACACACACATATATATATATATATATATATATATATATATATATATATTGTGGACACACACCTACCTACACTATGGTGTCCCTCAACGATAACTCTTTGCAATTTATTCCCTAGAATTTTAATAATGATGATAAGGAAAGTCCCACCTACTATCAACTGTTTGAGTTATAAAACAAGAGACACATAACTAACAAGGTCAAATCTAGTACTAAGATAAGGGCCAATCATACGAATATACTGACCATATTGAAGGCCATTACATGCTCCAAGAATTTTGCAAAATGATATAGGAAAATCCATAATTAAGATGCCGTAAAATAAACTATGCATTCATGGTTCATGTAAACTAATGCGGGCTGAGATGAAAGTATAAACGGCCTCATATTCAGTGTAATTATGTATTTTATTTTTTCATTTATTTTTATAATCATCTGTGTAACAGCTAATGAGGATTAATGGGTGACGTGAGAAACCCCTTGCTAGCAGAGAACAAGTCATAAATTAATCCACTTGCTGTATACATATGTTGTTATCTGTACGAAATAATAAGCGATCAGTGGCATCATACAGATAGTTGATGCAATCGCAGCCACCATGTTGTGACGAAAACTATCTCACTCTTGAGGTTGCTTACAGAAACCTCGTAAATCAGCAAAACCAAAGTTGTTGTAGACTTTGTAAGAAAAGAAAATCATGGAATACAGAATTTGACATCTAACTTTCCGGAGTTCCCAGCTTTATAGGTACAGGGACGAGGTTTTATAGAGGTCTGCGATTTAATTCTCCTTTTACCCGCATGAAGCACTCCTATAAAGAAAATACACTTTTTAGTGAGTCAAATGTAATTACAGATAGTTTACACAATCGAAAGAAAACTAGAAAGAAGTATGCCGGTTTTCACTTACATTTCAAAGGAAAGTATATTGACAGTATTTCAACACTTTCCTTTGATATATAAGTATTTTTTTCACAAATAATGAGCACATCTTAGATATTTTTATTTTTAACAATATGTTACTGTTTGAGTGATTATTAGAAAAAAATGCATTATGTTCTGAGCTATGTGCTCGATTCCTTGATCTACATCTCATTGAACCTTCATACAGTACATGACTTTACTGTAACAGGCAATGGATGGCTGAATCTGTAATCACTAATCCAAACTCTCATTTACTGTTAATGAATGAATATAGAAAAGAGAGATTGGAATTCACCCTTATAGAGAGCGGTGTTACTATATAGACACGAGTTGTGATATGACAATGAAACAATTCTCAACAAATTTTGTTGATTTGAGAACAAAGCCCTCAGAAGAATATTGGGAACTGAATGGCAGGGCAGGATTAGAAATGAAACTATGAGGGAGATTACTCGAGTTCCATATGTGGATGAGATCATGGTGAGGGGTAGGTGGAGACGGTTTGGACATGCTCTTCGCACTCTTCATGAGAGGTTAGTTTACCAAATGTTTAACTGGGCTCCACAAGGCACTAGAAGAGTTGGAAAAACCAGACCTACGTGGTTGAAGACTATGGGGCGTGAAGTATGAGATGATGAATGGAAAAGTATTGATTTTAAAGCTCAAGATAGAGACGACTGACGAAATCTAACCAAGGCTCTTTGCGTCATTAGGCGTAGGAGGAGATGATGATGATGATGATGATGAGGTGGTTTCTTGAAAAAAACTTAACATTAATGCAACACGGGATCAAGCTCATATATACATCTTATAATTTGTCAGCGTTAGCCAGAGGGTTGAAACATGGTTCGTACCATTCAAGATTGTTTCCAAACTTACAACCAATTAGAAAATGCATTTCCAAAATTTGAGCTATTTGATAACCACATTGAAAAGATTCAAAACAAATAATACTCAACTGTGATAAATATTTTTAGTTTTCAATAGCATTTTATTCAACCATTATTATACCAAAATAAAGGGAAACATGGCATAAGCATTGGCGAATCTCCGATCGCCAAGCTCATATCAAGGATGGATATTCAATAAGCTGCTTATCTTATTAAGGAATTATAAGCCCTTTGACAACAAGCAATGGACAGTCCAAGCCCTTCAAACGAGTCCTTCATAGCCTTGCTAGGGATATTATCTAAAATATTTTGAATATTTTGCGTTAAACAATCATTTATATATATATATATATATATATATATATATATATATATATATACATATATATATATATATATATATATATATATATATATATATATATGCACATATATATGTATATATACACATATATGTGTGTATATATATGTATATATATATACATACATATATATACATATATATATATATATATATATATATATATATATATATATATAAAAATTTGTATATATATATATATATATATATATATATATATATATATATATATATATATATATATATATATATAATATTTCACATTTGGATAATACCCTAGTCTCCTCAAATGAAAGACATGTTAGGCATCATTCATGCGGCAGAGGCTTTTTAAAAAGTCGGAAACATAAGTGCTAATTGCTTTACAGGATTTACCTGTGAGTTTTACCCAACTTCCCAAGGTGACCCAATTGATAGCATTTAATTCAGAATACTTCTAATTAGTCAATATGTAATTTAAATCAACGACCTATCGTGTTCAATAGAAATAGATTTTTACCTCACTACCGTTAATATATAAATATCTAGAATACTAGTGTACCCGAGCCGTCAAAGATGACGTTTCAATATATAGATAGATGTGTACTTGGATGTGCACGCACAGAGATTCAACCCTTCCCACCCCCTTCCCTTTCCCAACTACAACCCGCTGGTTCAACAATTTGTGGGAGTGTGGTTTCCGAGTGTGAATCTCGGGATATCCCCACTCACCCGGGTATGACTACTTTTTCCCCACCCCCGACCGTGAATGGAAAGAAATAAACGCACACACATATGTATATATGGATTAATATGAACACAACATCGTGTTCAAATAGAAATAAATTTCTACCTCATACCTGGGATCGAACGCTAGCCCCTTCTAATGAAAGGCCAGGTCGAAACCAACCATGTCACGAGAGCCCATAAAAGATATTGGAACCTGACTGCTACCAGCTGTCCGAGGATTTACCTGGCGAGCCATCAGTCTCTTACCAGCGAGTTTTACCCAATATCCCGGGCCACCACGTGACACAATTGGTAGTAATTCATTCAAATTACCCCTAATGAGTCAATATGGATTAATATCAACACAACATCGTGTTCAAATAGAAATAAATTTCTACCTCATACCTGGGATCGAACGCTAGCCCCTTCTAATGAAAGGCCAGGTCGAAACCAACCATGTCACGAGAGCCCATAAAAGATATTGGAACCTGACCGCTACCAGCTGTCCGAGGATTTACCTGGCGAGACATCAGTCTCTTACCAGCGAGTTTTACCCAATATCCCGGGCCACCACGTGACACAATTGGTAGTAATTCATTCAAATTACCCCTAATGAGTCAATATGGATTAATATCAACACAACATCGTGTTCAAATAGAAATAAATTTCTACCTCATACCTGGGATCGAACGCTAGCCCCTTCTAATGAAAGGCCAGGTCGAAACCAACCATGTCACAAGAGCCCATAAAAGATATTGGAACCTGACCGCTACCAGCTGTCCGAGGATTTACCTGGCGAGACATCAGTCTCTTACCAGCGAGTTTTACCCAATATCCCGGGCCACCACGTGACACAATTGGTAGTAATTCATTCAAATTACCCCTAATGAGTCAATATGGATTAATATCAACACAACATCGTGTTCAAATAGATATAAATTTCTACCTCATACCTGGGATCGAACGCTAGCCCCTTCTAATGAAAGGCCAGGTCGAAACCAACCATGTCACGAGAGCCCATAAAAGATATTGGAACCTGACCGCTACCAGCTGTCCGAGGATTTACCTGGCGAGACATCAGTCTCTTACCAGCGAGTTTTACCCAATATCCCGGGCCACCACGTGACACAATTGGTAGTAATTCATTCAAATTACCCCTAATGAGTCAATATGGATTAATATCAACACAACATCGTGTTCAAATAGAAATAAATTTCTACCTCATACCTGGGATCGAACGCTAGCCCCTTCTAATGAAAGGCCAGGTCGAAACCAACCATGTCACGAGAGCCCATAAAAGATATTGGAACCTGACCGCTACCAGCTGTCCGAGGATTTACCTGGCGAGACATCAGTCTCTTACCAGCGAGTTTTACCCAATATCCCGGGCCACCACGTGACACAATTGGTAGTAATTCATTCAAATTACCCCTAATGAGTCAATATGGATTAATATCAACACAACATCGTGTTCAAATAGATATAAATTTCTACCTCATACCTGGGATCGAACGCTAGCCCCTTCTAATGAAAGGCCAGGTCGAAACCAACCATGTCACGAGAGCCCATAAAAGATATTGGAACCTGACCGCTACCAGCTGTCCGAGGATTTACCTGGCGAGACATCAGTCTCTTACCAGCGAGTTTTACCCAATATCCCGGGCCACCACGTGACACAATTGGTAGTAATTCATTCAAATTACCCCTAATGAGTCAATATGGATTAATATCAACACAACATCGTGTTCAAATAGAAATAAATTTCTACCTCATACCTGGGATCGAACGCTAGCCCCTTCTAATGAAAGGCCAGGTCGAAACCAACCATGTCACGAGAGCCCATAAAAGATATTGGAACCTGACCGCTACCAGCTGTCCGAGGATTTACCTGGCGAGACATCAGTCTCTTACCAGCGAGTTTTACCCAATATCCCGGGCCACCACGTGACACAATTGGTAGTAATTCATTCAAATTACCCCTAATGAGTCAATATGGATTAATATCAACACAACATCGTGTTCAAATAGAAATAAATTTCTACCTCATACCTGGGATCGAACGCTAGCCCCTTCTAATGAAAGGCCAGGTCGAAACCAACCATGTCACAAGAGCCCATAAAAGATATTGGAACCTGACCGCTACCAGCTGTCCGAGGATTTACCTGGCGAGACATCAGTCTCTTACCAGCGAGTTTTACCCAATATCCCGGGCCACCACGTGACACAATTGGTAGTAATTCATTCAAATTACCCCTAATGAGTCAATATGGAT
>NC_090764.1:30646145-30658645 GCF_036898095.1 Palaemon carinicauda
ATGCAAAAAGACCTGGTTATAGATATATATATTGATTCATTTATAATAAGTCTTGAGTCATCTGATGAGGAATCTTCTTAAAATCAAATCCTGTACTATCTGTTACGTTATTTTCTATATTTTGAAAGAAAAGTTGTATGTATGAAATTGTTTGAAATTTTTCTTCTTCTTCTTCTTCTTCTTCTTCTTCTTCTTCTTCTTATTATTATTATTATCATCATCCAAGCAGCAATTTTACCGGGAAGGGAAACAATTAAGAAAAAATAATGGATGGATATAAGGTAAAGTAGAAAAATAACAAGAAGCTAAATAGTTATTGTATCGTTAAGGAAATGTTAAAAACCTAGAATAATAACAACAAAAGATGGAGAGCATGTTGATCTGCCTGGATAAATAGTAAAATAACTATTGTAAAAGACAATATAACATAAAAAAAAGCAAAATTTCGGCTGTGGCCTTTAGAGGAGATAATCTTTTAATACGTCACCGTTTCCCAAAGAATCTAGTGGGGTGAGAAGTCGGAAATATGGCATGTGCCTTTTGTCCTTAGGTTTACCTGGACCTTCTTCGTAGATTTGACAGTTATAATAAAATTATAACAAAGCGGGATTGTGTAGAAACAACGGAAAGGACGTACATGGGAATGAATCAGAAATATGGAAGGTTGGATTTTGGGCAATGACACAAGTAGGAGAACCAGTTGAGTGCAAGCCATAGATAATATTAATGAGGATACATGAAAGGCTAGAATATAAGGAACACCACTAAAGGTATGATATTTATCAAAACTTGCGCTGTGAACAACAAAAACTATAGAAGGTTGTTGGAAAAACCTCTGATAAAGTACATTACATATGGACTTGAATCGATCGTAATAAGAGAGCATGCATTAGAGAGATTTGTCTTAGACTGTCAGATTATATAGCGGTACCAGGAGCAACAAAATGGATTATCTGGAATCGCACATAAATCAAAGAAACATAAGTTTGTGATAACAGACTTACATCCTGGCTGTTAACAAAGGTGTAAGGAGAGGTTCCAATGCAAATGGTTGGTTGTTAAGAGTATTGGAATCCTTAGGTATAAACAGATTCAGATCATAATCCCTGTAGGAAAGTAGCTAATCGTTCTTTTACCTACTACTGCAGTATTATTTCAATTATAATCCTATACCATCGTACCTAAGTATACAAAGATGTGTCTTCTCGATAATTCATTTTCACCACTTTTATGTATTCCATTAAAAATACAATACTGCCAGCCACTCAATTACATTAACATATTCCCAATCCAATCTATCATATACAATTTTTACTCTCTTAATCCAACTGTCGCCTCATTCAGATTGATCCTTCGCTTAACAACTCTTCAAAATATTTCGTTCATCGACGAGTCGATAACTTATCTTCAGACTGCCTCCACGTATTTGCAGTTTGTATGGCTATTTTGTTCAGAATTTTGCATACATTTAGATAGTAATATAATATAGTCTAAGGGACTATTACTTGTATGTAAACTATTTAGGAGATTACGACAAACTTGAAGGGCCGCTGTTATTCTGTTGATTGAAGCATTGGAATAGGAACCAAGAAGTTAATCGACAATGGAGACGAATGCTATAGGGATGTACACATTAGAAAATAAAAGGCATACCGATAGTACCTAATATATATATATATATATATATATATATATATATATATATATATATTTATATATATATATATATATGTATATATATATATATATATACAATATATATATATTGTATATATATATATTGTATATATATATATATATATATATATATATATATATATATATATATATATATATATATATATATATATATATATATATATATATATATATATATATATATATATATATATATATATATACCCATGAGCAAGGAAAATCTACGTGCCTAAAAAGTAAAATAATTGATATATTATTTTCAGGTAGAAAAGAATACAAGATGCACGGTAAAGAGGAAACGTGCTGAGACATAATTAAATATCCAAACAAAATTGGGGAGAGAGAGAGAGAGAGAGAGAGAGAGAGAGAGAGAGAGAGAGAGAGAGAGAGAGAGAGAGAGAGAGAGATATGCTCATAAGGTAGGGTTAAAGTTCATGATATTATCTTAGATCGTTTTCGTCAAGAAGTTAAGGTTAAGATAATTGACACTTGGGTCATAAAATTGTGAAAATTATGATTTAAACATATTTGAAAATTTCTCAAAATCCTGTTTGTCCATAATTTCATCTGAGTTATTCTAATGATAGTCCAATTTTACAGAAATCAAGAAGCATAGTTATCATTTGGACAGACTGACTACTCATCTTACATTTTACTTCAAACAGGAGAAAATCTTGAGGAATATATGGAATTTTAATAAATTAATCTTATAAAAGTGAATGATAGTACAACTTGATCGCCTTCATTTGATGGTTACTGTATATTTCAAATATAAAGTAATAATATCTCTTTCCCCATGAGAAATATGAGACAATCTCTGTCCCAGTTTCTTTGATTCCTCAACAATCCCAACTTTTCCCCAGGAAGAAATTTGAAACAATTTTCAGGTTGAGAAACGCTTATCGCTGCTTTCCCGGCACTTCCCACAATAGTCATAAATACTGAAGCAATAGATCAAACAACTGTCTTGTTGACACGGAGAGATTAGGTGGATATGAACGCGCAGCTCTGTATACATAATTCAGCCTAATATAAAGCGTAACAAAGACGCAAGAGGAAAGGGGGTCGGAGAGGAGTTGACTGATATCAGGAATTTCATCACAGACATTTCCAGCCGTTCAAACACTGCTCGGTTTATTACATATTCGTGACCTGCCAGATGTTAATTCTGCGCTCTGATTTGCTTTGATTTTTCTTGATATGCAAAGAATAAACTCCGAAAGATAATTGATTGTTTACCACTACTAATACTATTAGTACTGGTAATAATATTTTATATTACTATAACAATAATATTTATGATGAAAATAAGAAGCGAAAGGTTAAATGAAAATATACGGAGTACACATATCTTTAAAAGAATATTCTTAGCCTACTACTTAAGGGACATTCCCTCTTCTAAATTACTTTGAAAGCAGAAACGGGTAACGGCAGACACTTGCACACCGAATTGAATCGGGGGGATGATAGTGCGATGATAGCCACCAGCTGCCGAATACTTTTCTTCTTGACACTAATATAGTAGATGCTGGTACCTGTTTATAGCTGGGTGGATTAGTGGGTCTAGGGCAAGAGATATCTGCTACTTATTAAACGTAAACAAAGTGCTGTGATGATCGGTTAGTAAGCAGAGGAGCCAGAGGAGTCACATGTATCGTAGTTATATGTATGTATGTATATATATATATATATATATATATATATATATATATATATATATATATATATGCATATATATCTGTGTGCTCGCGTGTTTGTTTATATATATATATATATATATATATATATATATATATATATATATATATATCATACATACATATATACATATCATCAGTCGTTACTAGTCCACTGTATAACAAAGGCCTCAGACATGTCTTTCCACTTGCGTCAGTTTATCGTCTATATGTGCCAGTCCACACCCACAAACTTTCTTAGTTCGTCAATCCATCATCTTCTCTTCCTTCCCCTGCTTCTTTTACAATCTCTAGAATAGTATGGCCGAGTGTACCCTAAAGCAAGAGAACTCTAACCCTAGACAGTGTAAGACCGTGGTACAGAGGTTATGGCACTACCCAAGACTAGAGAACAATGGTTTGATTTTGGAGTGTCCTCCTAGAAGAGCTGCTTACCATAGCTAAAGAGTCTCTTGTACCCTTACCAAGAGGAAAGTAGCCAATGAAGAATTAGAGTGCAAAAGTTAACCCCTTGGATGAAGAAGAATTGTTTTAATCTCAGTATTGTCAGGTGTATGAGGGCAAAAGAGAATCTGTGAGGAATAGGCCAGACTATTTGGTGTATGTATAGGCACAGGAAAAATGAACCGTAACCAGGTGAGAAGGATCCAATTTAGTACTGCCTGCCCAGTAAAAGGACCCCATAACTCTCTAGCGGTAGTATCTATCTATCTATCTATCTATCTATATATATATATATATATATATATATATATATATATATATATATATATATATGCACCCAACCATAATGAAGAATGGGTGGTTTCGTCTTTAAGGCTTTTATCTAAAGTACTGATACATTAATATATATATATATATATATATATATATATATATATATATATATATATATATATATATATATATATATATATATATATATATATCAATGAGAGTATGAACACCCACACAAACATTTGTGGAACAAAACATAAGAGAAATAGGGGACTTGTTTATTCTACAAATGTTTGTGCACATATGTGCTTGCACTGCAACATGTACGGTAGTGAGAGTATGAATCTATGAGCCATGAAGTCCTTTTTATTTATGGTTTATCGCTCATGATAAGCCTGCGTTCCCTGTGAGATTTGCCCATATATATATACATATATATATATATATATATATATATATATATATATATATATATATATATATATATAAAATCTGTGTCTATGCGTAGGTTTGAGTGTAGGTGTAAAAAACAATATCATTCACCTTGCGTTTGCAAAAAAGTATGAAATGTCATGGAAGGGAACGGAGGTTGACTTCGTGAGGGAAAAAAATTCTTAGAAATGTGAACTGAAATGCAATTCTCCAACTTTTCAAATAAGTAAGTGTGGGTCATTGAGAACTTTATAAGTTTGGAAGTTATGGTCTTTCAATCTACTTGACCTTTTTGACAATTTCTTAAAACTCATTTATACTTTTATCCCGGTTAAAAGATTTTACGAGTATTTGTGAAATTTTATTCCAATAATTGCTAAAGCCTAATTCAAATTATTTTCAACATACATGTATGCTTTAATATATTTATGAATGTATATATATATATATATATATATATATATATATATATATATATATATATATATATAATTCAATTTGATTAATAATATCTGTCAACGTGTGGAAAATATGTTTCATTGCTAAAATTAATTTTTAAATCCCTGTATTTATTGAAAATATGGAAGAAATATACATAAATTTTGCAATGGAATTCGTAAATGAATAGGACAACTTGATGTGATTAAGTGAGTCTTTATGATACTCATTTTATTAAAAGAGTATTTTGGTCGGTATGCCCTGAGTTTTAATCTTACATTCGAAGAAAACTGTCGCTGGAAATAGAATACCACTCATGATGAAGATATGTATTCACAGAAATTTATTCAGAATTAGAAGAAATGGAAATTTGAGTAACGATGTTATGGAATCAATGAACATAAAGATTAAGCCGTAATTGAAATTAAAAGAAACAAGAGCCATATTACAGGTAAGATAGAAAGAATAAGACATTACAAACCCGATCGAATATTTCAAGAGGTAGATATAAAACATATAGCTTATTAGAGAAATCAAGTTACGGAAAAAAATGATCAATGACTGAACGTGTTTTGAAAATTATTTTTAACATTTAAGACTTTGTTATAGTTTATGAGTATTGAAATGATGATAATAGCATTTGACGAAATGGTAGTTATGATATATGGAAGATCATGAAAAGGGTGGGCAATGGCAAGAAAGGGGCTTTTGGCGACTTAAAATCAAAATGCTATATTACAGTGATGTAAATGTAATACTAAATAATCATCAAGGAAATATTAAAGGTCTCTGAAAGGTTTCAGCCCTTAAGTTTGATTGTGCATTTTATATTTGATGTCATGAATTATAAGGAGTTTCGGTAAACTTAATCTGCGGATGGTTATTATAAATGTTAAAACGATGAATTCATTCTAGGCCTGCAAATAAAGTGAAATAAACATTTTCTTTCACAATGAAGTATCGTGTATTACCTTCAAGAAGACCGTAACCCTGAAAAGTAAGCCAGGTTCCAAGTATTAGCGAAGTATTCTTACTTGCATATTGTTTACAAAATCTGGAGCTATAAAGAAAAGTAAAAAAAAAATTCGATACGAAAGTGGCTAACGTCACAAATAAAAAAATGGTGAATGATAAACTAGAGCCCATATGTTTGCATATGTTTACTTCTGTGAATAATTATAATATTTTTTCAGAGACATAAATATGTTACGGGTTGTGTGTTCCTTATTTCAAAACCAATGCGTTACACATCCGCACGTACATTATATAAAAAATTACCCGTTTAACTTTAAAAAGAAGGCTTTGGAAAGATAAATGGACAAAATAACAATAATGTCAGCGCCTAAATGATTTTCTTTTACCATTATATCGCAATATTTCCTAGTGGGCGCACATTTCGGCGATTTTAAATTTTCCTCTGAAAAATAACTCTTTGACCATCAATTTTCATATATTAATATGTGGTTCAATTTCTACGCTCCGTTGATTCCATGCGTGAAGGGTGATAACCCATTAAATCTCTTCTTTTTTTTTTTTTTTTAAGTTTTATGAAAAGCAATGGTTTATGGAGAGCGCTGTAATTAAAATGGGAAACCATTTACGCCAACAATTTGAAGCAAATATGGAATGAAATTCTGCCCATTGTTTTCTATGTATATATACAACTAAACTTTAAACTAAGGATGAAAAGATCGTGTGTGAACCAGAGATGACCTTTCATATATGCGTGAATATTACGTACTGAAATGTATCACAAGTAATATTTATACTGATAGCATTTGTAAAAATTCTATTGAAAAACCCTTTGTTGATGAGTAAGTGAGATACTAATATTTTCCAAGGGAGTATGAAATATATTCCAATTATGATTTTTTTTTACATATACAGTATATAGGCCTACTGTATATATACTCAAACTGCAGGACAAAGGCCTCAGACACGTCTTTCCCCTCCCGTCTGTTAATGGTCTTTCTATGCTAGTAGTCTGCCCGCAAATTTTCTTAGCTCGTCAATTCATCGCCTTCTCTTCCTTTCCCTGCTTCGTTTTGCAATCTTAGAGACCAGTTTCGTCATACGTAATGTCCATCTATTATATGTCATTCTCATTATATGTCCTGCCCATGTCCATATCTTTTTATTACATGTTGTTATAATATCCTCTAACTTAGTTTGCTCTCGTATACACCTTGCTCTTTTTTCTGTCCTTTCGCGTCAATCCCATTATTATTCTTTCCATAGCTCTTTAGATTTATTAAGGCTCCGAGTTTCTGATGCATAAGTTAATACTGGTAGGCCCATATAATAAAATACTTTTCTTTTTAGAGAAAGTAGCATTTTACATTTCATGATCTCATTTTATTTACCAAAAGCTCTCCATCCCATGATTATACTTCTTTTAATTTCGGTCTCATGTTCTGAGGTCACACTTATTATTTGCTCTAAGCACGTACAGTACATTCCTTAACAATCTTTAAAGGTTTGTCCATAACCGTTATATATATATATATATATATATATATATATATATATATATATATATATATATATATATATATATAATGTATAAATGACATTATGTAGCAAAATTTTACGTAGTTTATAATTAAATTCGAGTGACAATTAGGTGAGAACTAAACTTCAGCTTTCTAGCATGATTTAAATATACTTATTTAATTGACTATACTCACCGCCAATTGGGATTAATAAAACCACAGCTTATTAGTTGATAATGGTCTCGCAAATTTGGTTAACTTGTATCCCCTTTCACTTCTATTGATTTCACTAATGGTATCTTTACCAAGGTATTAGAAAAGTTTTGTTGATGATCCAAGGGAATCATCACCCACTGAAATATAAAAATTGTCATTGGTAAAGATTGAAGAGTATCATGATCATAAATGAATATTTACTATTTTCAGAGATAAAACTACTCTTAACTAATATTAGGAAAATTTTGAATTGTTTAGAAATTGATGAATAGGTCTTTCATCCTTTTATTATTTCAAAATATTAGTATTAGATTTTATAGCATAATCTAACTAGAGTAATTCTGTTTGATATGTATGCCTAATGATGAAAGAATGTACCCCCATATCCTGACCAATTGTTTGAGTCTTAATATCAAATGTATTCATCACACTACAGCTTTATGTAGGCCTATTCATCTTAAAAATACAAGATAGATTTTCAAGGGTGCGTAAGATGAAATAAGAAAACTCAAGATGCTCGTCATAGTAATGGCAATATTAGAAATGAATGTAGCTTTTATCAGAATTTATTTTATGATCCAAAATTCATGTAGAGACAATCTGTGTTATCAAGTACAGAGAGAACATCACATATCCAAGGCAATCCATACGGGCAAACCATTGGATTATTTAGGGATATTGCATCAAAATATTTTCGAGTTAACCAATGACAAATATCTTCAATTGGAAGTTCACATGCATTGGTAGGGCTTTAATGCAAAATTACAGGAAAGTGAGTATTGCTCATAACTTTACAAATCCCGCTAAAGTTTGTCTTTTAGATCTGAATCGAATTAACACTCATATACATCATATGAAGTTCTGATATATATAGACATATACACATATACTATCAGCAACTCTTTGTAGATTAGAGCCACCGCCAACTAAGGCAGTAGGTTTTAAGGTTTACCGCAAATTTGCAGAAGGCTTAGAAGGAGTCTAATCAGATGTGCAACTGCATGTTTATGCGTTCGTAGCTAATATCACTGTACACTTAATATGGTTTGGTGCTAAAAACTCTGAATGGGCACAGTGAAAACGAAAATTACCAATATGAGTCACACAAAGAAACAACAACAAAGTATTAAATTTCAGGTAGATTTAAAAATGGATCAGATGCGGGGAAAAAAAATGATAATAATCACCTCGTCTCCCTTTATCTTATCCATATGAGTATGTCTCCTTCAGATGTCATTTCTTTAAATATAAAAGCAATCATTCAGTACGGTACTATAAACATAATTCAGAAGTCATTTATTAGTCATTCAGTTATGAAATTCAAATTTGACAACAATTATGCTTAATAACTCAACAAAGTAATGTTAATAAGGATGTAAACAGTGTTTGTTTATCGGTGGCCATTGGAATTCTGACATAATGTGAGGATTTCACAAAGCAGGGGCTACGCACAAACCACTCGGTCTTGCTTTACAAATGCACTGCCTCTGGTAGTGAATGCATTTCCCTTCGTGTGCTTTCATGTTTAATTCCTTTTCATTTACATTTTGTGGAAACGATTCAACATGAAACGAGAAAAAATAGCACCAACGATTCAGACTCATTAATTTATTACAGTTAGCTAGTAACTAGTGATTAGTAATTTCATATATCTCCTTCATAATATATCTTAAAATCTTATATATATATATATATATATATATATATATATATATATATATATATATATATATATATATATATATATATATATATATACAATAAACATCTATCTGTAGAGTGCTTGAGAATAAAATTGACAACATAACAAGGGCAAAGGCTCTCAAAACCAAAAAGGAATGCTCAACATACATTCACTTTCTGGCGTAATTGGTTTCTTTGACATTTAAATCATATATTTGTTAGTTTTATGACCGTCCACGTGACCATATCCATGAATTCTGACTTTTCTGACCCCGAACGTCACCCCGATAAAATGCTCCGACCTTTCGGACCTTCAACGTCCTAAAAGCATATATTCTGTATTTTGGAATTTCTATAGCAATCAATCATTAATTTAGATTATCTGAGTTTTCCATTTCACAAATGATATACTTTTATGAAAAAATAAATGAAGTAATCAGTATCTGGGAGTGTATTTAGCAGATAAAGTGAACATGGTATTCAGCGTTATTAGCGATGCAAGAATGATTGACAAGGGCCATAAAATCTTTAGTATTTTTCGACCAACTTGTATAAAAAGGGGGTTAACAACCCATAGAGATTATGGAAGAAAATGAACAGAGTACGCTTTACATGGTGTACAAATAAAGTTACAATGACCAAACAAGTCATTATGTGTGTTTCATGTAACATGGGAGATGGAATTCAGAAAAGTCAGCATGTAAGCACTGATTGACTGGGAGGTTGAAGTAGTCAGAAAAAGTTAGTTTTAGCTTCAAAGTGACGTCCCAAATAAAATTACGAGACAGGTCATTATGTGAGTGACCAGAGAATATGATTTGAGTGACGGGTAAGGTCCGAAAAGTCAGAGAATATAGTTTGAATAACATGGAAATCCACTAAGTCATAATATATACTTTGAGACGCAAGTCAGAAAAAGTTGGAAATTACAGCGTTTGCTTATCGTTGTACCAGAAAAAAAAAAAAAAAAAAAAAAAAACTCAGAAAGGTCCGTATATGCCTTGAGTGGTATGTATTGAAAATAACGTATAATTGTACTCTATCGAGAAGGTGAAAAGTCAGAAAATTCAATGTACGCTTCGAGCAACTTAGAAGAAAAACAATCAGAAGGATGATTGTGAACCCTGAGATACCCGGTAGGTGGAAAAAGTAAGAGAAGTGAAAATGACATGGAAGAAAACTCCAATTACATTTTCATTCATAATCAGCTCGAAGTTTTAAATGCAGATTTGTATCCTGGATTCGTTGCAGAATTTCCAGTGTTGATACAGTAAATCTTATCTTGTAGGAGAATGCATAGAGAAGGGTCATAGATGTTAAGTGAAATCAGCATATTATAAAAGCAACTAGAGATTAGAACGAGATGTAATAATTTAATTTAATTGCATGATTACAATTAATGCAGAATGAAAGCATCTAACTTTGACTTAGGAGAGATGGCGAAGTTTAAGCTAGGAGGGGCTTGTATAAAAAAGAGAGGTTAATCTGCAGTATATACATTAAAATAATTATCAGAATGATAATGTTCTAATTTTTCTGATCGGCATTAGTGTTTTACGCATACATTTACCATGGATAAAGATCTAATAATCTGCGTTTTCATTTGAAGATAACTTTCAGATTATAATTGATATCGGTAACAACATTTAGTGATTTTAAGATACTGACAAAACTAGCGAGTAATATAGAAATTATTGGTTAATATAAATGCCACAAAACACCGATTTCAAAACTAGTACATCGTTGTCAAAACTGTAGACATTAATTTTTACAGGAGTTTATAAAGGAGTGAGTCATTCCGAGGCCGCACATATAAGTATGAGGTCTGTGTGGTTTTAACAGCGGTAGACATTTATTGTAGGATCTGTATTGTGACAATTACTTATAATTTAGACACCAATATAGCATTGGTAAGAAAAAAAATTCACAAGGGGATAACAAAATCTGATCTACAAGCATGGAAAATAGACCTATCAAGAAATGAGTATGGCTTCATCAACACCGAAGTCATAATTACATCTATCATTCAGATTATACTTTTAACATTTCCACATACCAACAAACTTTTCATTAAGTTTAGCACTATTCATATATCTAATTTCTTACTTGACTATTCAAGGGTTATCTTTAATAAATCTCATTTTCCCATCTTGAACCCGTTCATTTGGTCTGTAAATATTTCGAGCGGAATCATGTTGTATCTTCCTATTTCCTGATCTAATTTTACAACTTCTAACACTGGTCATGAAACCAGGACAGAGGTTTCATATAACTCCTTACTCGGCTCACACAGACAACCCCTCCACTTTGATCATATCTTCATAGCCCTCCTCTCAACCATATTGAATTCTTCACCTCCTTTGTCTCCTGAGTCATGTGATCTCTCTCTCTCTCTCTCTTTATAAGAGGCTGCTCTTTTCACTGAAGGGGACAAATTCCTTGTCACCGTACAACTATTCATTCTTTTTCAAGGAGTCAACTCGATTCCCGCCCTTATTAAATCAGCAGAGAACGAAGTTATCAGCAGAGAACAATTTCTTCGGTCGTCATCCTCCGAAAATCTAGAAAAGTATTAAATCACACACATTTATATATATATATATATATATATATATATATATATATATATATATATATATATATATATATATATATACTGTATATGAATGCACTTATACATTAATAATTATTTCGTAATATGCTCCTTCCGATTTGTAAAGGGTGATCCCTGAAACGTAATCCCTTTAGTTCCTTTTCCTTGGACTAATTAGACGATGGTACCCATTATTACTTTTGGAAATGGTGGACGGTAAGCTGGGAGTAACAAACGACCTAGAAAACGTTACAAAAGTGCTGCACCTCTCAGTACAACCCATACTTTGTTGGACACCAGATTCTTGGAAAGTGGGCAAGGGGAGTGGGGGTGGTTTCCACAATCCTACGCAATATGTACACTATATGTGTTTATATGTTACATGTATATATAACTCAAACATATATATATATATATATATATATATATATATATATATGTATTGTATATATGTATATATATATATATATGTATATATATATATATATACAGTAATATATTTTTTCTTTGTCAACACATGCAGTAAATAAAAAA
>NC_090764.1:30663645-30693645 GCF_036898095.1 Palaemon carinicauda
GTCAGATATCTTGCTAATAGGTAAAGACTTCCTTTCTTCGTGGACAGAACTGCTCTGCCCAATAACTAGCAAACCAAATACAAATAATTTTATCACATAGGTTTAATACTACGAGACTCATTTTCAAATGAGGCACCAATAATAATCTATATGATGTTACGAAGGATGCCTTGATTTATAACTGTGCAAGCCATAGAGTACCCAAGAATGCAGTAGAAATAAGGGGATATTTGAGAGGCGTTAGGTATGAGAAAATGAATATGGAAATAAATAGGATTATGTCTGTTGAGGTTCCTAAAAAAGGGCTGGTGAATAAGCCTTTTTAGTTGCTTTGAGAAAATAGGATGCCTTTGATGGAGGAGCTGAAATTTTAATATTTTGCTTAGGCTTTTAAGTTTATACCGCTTCTTTTTTACCCATAAGGTTTTATAAAAAAAAAAAAAAAACGCCGATAAAAGGAAATTGGAATTCCAATGGATCGAAATAAGAACAAAATATTTAGAGCGAGAGTAGTGTCACGCATTTTTGCTAAAAACAGGCTGAGTATTCGTATAGTAGAAAACACTGGGAGAATACGAAGATGAAATACGTACAAAGTTAAATAATTAATTTTGGTAAAGCGGGGAATTGGGAAAATCATTTTAAGATAAGGGGATGATTCTATAGCCTTAAAGGTGGGCAATCAAAAATAAATCAGATTCTTGATAGGATTTCAAACATGCAAATAGCATAAAGTGAAAAAAAAGTAGAAAAAAAAATCAGTAATTCATAGAATATGGGCAAATAACACACTATAATTTTGGAATTGAAGAAGGTGAATTAGTACATTACACTGCACAAAAAAAGGAAATATGACAGATGATAGGAGTGGTACAAGGAGAAATCAATATTAACTGGGGTTTAATGACAATAAATGGAAGTAGTGCGATTAGTATAGTTCCATACATTTACTGTGAGAGTAAAAGGTTTAGGTAAAAGAGTTATATTTATTGAATCTTAGTGGAAAAAGGAAATACGCTGGGAATTGAAGTTATATCAGGAAGGTTTAAAGTAAAATGACATGCCCAAAATCTGTTTACCATTATCTTTGTATACAGCTATTTAGTTGTGGTACCACTAGGTTTATGGTATGCTAAGGGGATATTTAATGTAAAGGTTTCAAACGTATTCACATAACGATATTGTTCCTTCCTCAAGTGTAGAAAATTATAATTTCTTTTTTTGGGTTATAGACTGCCATACCCGAGTAAAGTCCAGGAATAATTAAGAGAATATATGTTAGAAAAATGAGAGTTGACAATATTTTTTTTTTTTTTCATGAGACAATTAAACCTTTGACCTTGTTAATCAAGAGGCCCTTGTTTTGAAACTTAAACAAGAGGAAGGTACATTGGTCTTTTCTTAGCATCAATTGAATTCTCAAGTAATAGATTGCAAAAAACAGTAACTGATGGGCACCAAAGTAGGAA
The DNA here is from genome assembly GCF_036898095.1 of Palaemon carinicauda. NCBI lineage: Eukaryota > Metazoa > Arthropoda > Malacostraca > Decapoda > Palaemonidae > Palaemon > Palaemon carinicauda. Next base: position 30,665,115 of record NC_090764.1, read on the forward strand.
TATATTTGTTGTACCTCAGGGTATAATCGAGTCTGACTCATTGGACTGGTTAATCTCCATCCCCTTTAATAAAAAAAAAAAAAAAAATACCACAGGCTAGTGTTCTCTGTTCATCACTTTTCATACTTACAATCATGATTAGCACCATGCTAAAAATTTTGCTGTATCACTATTAGGGGATTCATCAACCATACGTTTACATTCAGGAGATGAGTAATCGTTGTAAAGAGAGTATTATTATCTGCAAATGTAATGACCTTGTTTTCTATGCCACCGTATATCATGTGTGTTGGTCGAGTAGAGTGGCTCCTTCTTCTTCAACTGCAAAATAATTGGCATGTTGAAAAAGTCATGAAATATTTTCAGCGATCAATCTCCCCCGAGGAGTAGCTCTTTTAATCTATTAAATTTCTTATTTCTGATCTGGATTTGAATCTCAGGCACTTATGCATGTTGCATAAGATTCTTAATAATTTAACATTCGTCGCATTCAAATCTTCCCAGATTGTATCGCCTCGTACGTAGTGGTAAGTATGGAATTAATTCTAACAGTCTGTTCTTTTTTATCATGAGTCTCATTACTTCATAGTATTGTAGAAGTTTTATTCCATCTTAATATATTGTGGAATGTTCTGGCCGTTGAATCTGTAGTATTTTAGAATTTTAAACTCGTTGCCAATGATTTTCACTTAAACAGGTTGACTTAAGTTACTGGCGTTGTTACTTATCTTATATAATTTACTTATTTCATTATATCCTTACTTGACGGGTTTACTTTACTTTACTCAAGTCATATGTCCTGTAGCATCCCTCGTAGCGAATAATGATGATCCTAACAATCCAGATGATATATTTTGTGTGTGTATATATATATGTATATATATATATATATATATATATATATATATATATATATATATACAGTGTATATATATATATATATATATATATATATATATATATATATATACACAGTGTATATATATATATATATATATATATATATATATATATATACACACACAGTATATATATATATATATATATATATATATATATATATATATATATATATATATGTATGTATGTATATATACAGTGTATATATATATATGATATATATATATACTTTCTCGTCTGGCATTTACATATTAGCCTTTGAAATTGGAGCGGCGGCAATATTATTATTATTATTATTATTATTATTATTATTATTATTATTTTTATTTGCCAAGTCACAACCCTAGTTGGAAAAGCAGGAGGTTATAAGCCCAAGGGCCCCAACAGGGAAAATAGTTCAGTGAGGAAAGGAAACAAGGACATAAACTAAGAGAAGTTTAAGAACAATAACAACATTAAAATGAATATCTCATATATCAACTATAAAAACTTCAAAATAACAAGAGGAATAGAAATAACATAGAATAATGTGCCTGAGTGTACACTTAAGCAAGAGAACTCCACCCTAAGACAGTGGAAGACTATGGAGCAGAAATGGGCTCTGTACCCAAGACTAAGAGAACGACGGTTAGATTTTGGAGTGTCCTTCGCTTAGAAGAGCTGCTGTCCATGGCTGAAGAGTTTCTTCTACTCTTACCAAGAGGAAAGTGGCCACTGAACAATTACGGTGCAGTAGTTAACCCCTTGAACAAAGAAGAATTGTTGGGTAATCTCAGTTTGGCGAGGATAGAGGAGAATGTAGAAAGAATATCCCAGACTATTCGGCGTATGTGTGGGCACAGGAAAAATGAGTCGTAACTAGAGAGAGAGCGATACAATGCAATACTGTCTGGCCAGTCAAAGGCGCCAAAAACTCTCTAGCGGTATTATTTCAACGGGTGGCTGGGGCCCTGGCCAACCTTCTACCTAGAAATGAATAAACTATTATTGGCTATTAGTTGTTTCATCACACAAGAAATGTTGATAGAAATAACATAAAAGGACTTTGTCCTGTCTATTTGTGAGAACGTCGCTTATCTGGTAAATTGGTTCAATCAATATCTGCATTTTAATCGATAATGGCTATCATAAGGCTGTACTCGCGAAATCTGTGTCGGTGAATATGTCGGTTGTAGCCACAACATTGTAATATCACCATAAAACCGCGTGAGTTGGAAATACTTAATTTACTTTGATAAAGATAAAAAGGTGAACATTAATTTCATTGATGCGAAAGAAAATGTTTAGAAATCAGCTTCAATTTAAATAAAACAAGTGTTGTGAATAGTTTTTATCTTGGTGATAAGCAATGTTAAAGATACCATGAACAAGTAAATAGGAATAAATTTGGAAACGAGCATGCCGAAATCTATATAAGTTCACGAGAACTTATGACACCAGATTTATTTTCCGCAAAAAATGAACATTAAATTCTAAATTTAATGGCTATCCATGACAGTGTAGACCAGCTGGTCAATTCCCAGGTACACCTCCAGAAGGGTCTCTCTCTCTCTCTCTCTCTCTCTCTCTCTCTCTCTCTCTCTCTCTCTCTCTCTCGTAAAGGACACTGGCAGGGTTATAGGAGAGCTATTGGTGGTCCGGTAAAGTTCCTAGGATGGCCCGGGCGCATCGTGACAATGAATTATTTAATGCTATAACTTCGGAAACTCGCCTGAATTTTAAAGAGGTACTTATAAACTTGTATATTTATTGCCCGTAAACCCCTGAAGGTAGATCATAAACAAGAATAAATGGCGCGAGAGAAGAGTAACGATTTTCAGGCTGAGAACAGCCATCTTTTCCTAAAATATGACATTACATGCCGATGGGATAGGTAATGATGATATCTGAAATGATATGGTCCATACTGCTACTACCATCTCCGGTCGATGATGATGATGATGATAACGATATGGACTGCAATGTTAAATCTATGTATGAATTATAAAAATTTCTAAAAAGAAACTTCCTTGCGAATGCAAAGGACATTCGCCTACTTTACGTGAGGGTGAGATACATTGAAATGTGTGAGGGGGATAAAAGAAAAAAGGGTTTCTCTGGTTAAAGGAAGATCAATGTTTTCAGATGGCTTGGTCTGTTAAAATACTGAGGAGCGATGAATCTGATGAAAGTTGGAACTATTGAGGACATGGATTGAATGGAATGGAAAAGGGTCTAATGATAAAAATTTACGAGTGCGGTTGGTTTGTTGACTGCCTGTTGATGAGTATTTGTTTTAGCCTCTTATGATGCACCTGATATCGTGAAAGTTTATAGTACTTTGGTGAACCCACACCTCTTCAGCGAAAGTGTATATATATATATATATATATATATATATATATATATATATATATATATATATATATATATATATATATATCATCATCATCATCATCTCCTCCTACGCCTATTGACGCAAAGGGCCTCGGTTAGATTTCGCCAGTCGTCTCTGTCTTGAGCTTTTAATTTAATACTTCTCCATTCATCATCTCATACTTCGCGCTTTATAGTCCTAAGCCATGTAGGTCTAGGTCTTTCAATTCTTCTAGTGCCTTGTGGAGCCCAGCTAAACGTTTGGTGAAGTAATCTCTTTTGGGGAGTGCGAAGAGCATGTCCAAACCATCTTCATCTACCCCTCATCATGATCTCATCCACATATGGAACTCGAGTAATCTCCCTCATAGTTTCATTTCTAAACCTGTCCTTCCATTTAACTCCCAATATCCTTCTGAGGGTTTCATTCTCAAATCTACTAAATCTATTGGAGATTATTTCATTGTCATACCATGACTCATGTCCATAGGTAACTCTGATCTCACTAAACTGATATATAGTCTGATTTTTATATGAAGTTTTAGGCGATTTGATTTCCAAATTCTACTTAACCTAGCCGTTTTCTGATTTGCTTTTCTCAATCTTTCACTGAAATCTAATTCCAAAGACCCTGTATTGGAGATCATTGTCCCTAAATACTTAAATTATTCTGCCGCATTAATCCTTTCGCCTTCCAATGATATTTCATCTTCCATTGCATACTCCGTTCTCACCATCTCTGTCTTTCTTCTATTTATCTTCAGCCCCACCTCGTGTGTTATTTTGTGGATTCTGGTAAGCAAGTATTGAAAATCCTGCGGTGTTCTGCTAAGAAGGACAGCATCATCAGCATACTCTAGGTCTGCTGAATTCCTATCACCAATCTAGTCCAATCCTTCTCCACCATCTCTGATTGTTCTGCACATTACAAAGTCCATGAGGAGGATAAACAACATAGGTGACAACACATTCCCTTGGAGTACGCCTCTGTTCACTGGAAACTCACTTGATAAGACTCCATTAACATTAACTTTGCACTTACTATGCTCATGAACAGACTTAATCTAATTTATATATTAAAGAGGAATTCCATAATAATGCAAGACACTCCACAAAATTGGCTGGTGCACTCTATCAAAGGCTTTTTCATAGTCCACAAATACCATCAAAAGGGGATTTCTATATTCTATGCATTGCTGTACAACATGTCTCAAAATTAATATTTGGTCAGTGCAAATTCTACCTTTTCTAAATCCTGCTTGTTCATCTCTCAGCTTTTCATCAGTCTTTCTCTCCAGTCTCTTAAGAATTAGCATACTATATATTATCATAACAACTGACGTAAGTGTTTTGCCTCTGTAATTATTGCAATCAGTCAGGTCTCCCTTTTTAGCTATTTTCACCAATACTCCTAACTCCCATTCATCAGGTTTTGCCTCTTCATGCCACATTCTACAAAATAATCTTGTTAGTAGTCTTGGAGTCACTTCATTTTCGGCCAGTATCATCTCGGCAGTTATTCCATCGTATTCAGGGGCTTTCCATCTCTTTAGTTTTTTGAGGATAGCTGCGACTTCAAACACACTGAATTCATTCATGGGCACATCAAGGTCTTCATCAGCTTCAGGTATATCAATCAAATTATTCCCTTCATATGTCCTATTCATAACGTCACTAAAATGATCCATCCAACTTTGTGTTTCTTCATCTTATGTTGCTATAACAGATCCATCTCTCTTTTTGATGGGTATACGTTTCTTCTTTGCCCCAGTCGAGATTTCATTGTTAATTCTATGAGCAATTTTTACTCCATAGCCACTTCCTGAATTCATAGTTTGTGGGCCTCATCTGCTTCTCTGTCTAAATACTCTCTCCAGTCATTCCTGGCTTTTCTTTTGACCTCGCTGTCAATACTGGAATACGTAGCATGCTCTACCTTGTAATTTTCATTACTTTCTCGAAAACTTTCAACAATCAATTTCTGTCTTTGTCTCCTTTTTATAGTATCCCAAGTATTATTCAATATCCATGGCTTTCTCCTTGTAACTGTTTGTCCCAAGAGTTCAATACCAACTGACTGATATATGTTCTTTATATCACACCATTCTTCATTAATTGTCTGTTCTTCGTCTCTTAAAGTCTCTAAGACTGCAAATCGATTCCTACATTTAATTGCAAATGTTTCTCTGTGCTCTTCCTCTAGAGGCCTAGTTGTATCAAACCTAGGTATTCTATCTGTTTTTCTGTTGGGTGGTTTCAGTTTTAATTTCAGTGTGGCAATGAGAAGCTGGTGATCACTACCAATATCTGCACCTTTATAGCATCTTACATTTCTCAGAGTCCTTCATCTCGTTTTATTTATGGCAATGTGATCTATCTGATTTTTTTAATTGTCACATGGTGAAGTCCATGTATACTTGTGGATGTTCTTATGTTGGAACAGAGTACCTCCATTGACAAGGTTGTTTTCTGAACAGAAACTTATGAAATGTGCTACATTTTCATTTGCAACTTCGCCAAGACCATTGGCACCCATCACATTCTCTATCCCTTGATTATTTCTTCCAACATTAGCATTGAAGTCGCCAATCACAATTTTCATATATCTCAGGGATCTCATCTATTATCCTCTGCAGTTCTTCATAGTATTCATCTTTCCTTTCATCAGGGGAATCATTTGTTGGGGCAAAGCAAACTATAATACTCATATTGCATTGCTTTGATTTGAACTTTGCTAGTAACAATCTACTACTTACAGCTCTCCATTCGGAAAATGCCATTTCTGCTCTTGATGTCATCATCATTCCTACCCCTTTTCTTCTAGCTTCATCTGATCTTCCTGAGTAAATATATATATTCCCGTGGTCTAGAGTTTCCTTACCAATCCCCTTACAATGTGTTTCACTTAGGGCCAAGATATCCAAAGTATATTTCATAAATTCACTCTCCACTTGCTGTAACTTCCCAATCTGATTTATGGTTCTAACATTCCAATTGCCTATTTTCAATTTTTCTTTAGTATTTATAGACCGGGAGATTTTTAGCACCCTGCTACACCCGGGACTGGGGGCCATTCTTTCTTATTCACTATCCATGACTGACCTAATCCATAGGGGATTCATTGGCTAGATACATCAAAGGATAGCCAGTTCCTTGTGATGCGCAGTGCCTATCTAACTAAGGCAAGTAACCCCTGCCAGTCCATACTAATTCTAGTAAGATCAACCGTTTGTCCATCGCTTAAACCCATCCGTCACCCTGCTGCCAGGGACTTCATCTAGATTTATGTATATATATATATATATATATATATATATATATATATATATATATATATACCTACTGTATATCATCATCATTTCCTCCTATGCCTATTGACGCAAAGGGCGTCGATTAGATTCCACCGGTCGCTTTTAATTCAATACTTCTCCATTCATCTTCTCCTACTTGATAGACCTCAGCCATGTATGCCTGGGTTTTTTCAGCTCTTCTAGTGCCGTGTGGAACCTATTTAAAAGTCTGGTGAACTAATCTCTTAGGATGTGCGAAGAGCATTCCCAAACAATCTCCATCTACCGCTCACCATGATCTCATCCACATATGGCATTCGAGTTATATCCCTTATAGTTTGATTTCTAATCCGGTCCTGCAATTTAACTTATAATATTCTTCTGAGGGCTTTATTCTCAAATCTACTAAGTCTGTTGGAGATTGTTTCATTGTCGTACCATGACTCCTGTCCTTCCAATAACACTGATCTCACTAAACTGATGTATAGCCTGATTTTTTTTATGCAATTTCAGGTGATTTGATTTCCAAATTTTACGTAACCTAGCTAAGGTTTGATTATCTTTTTTTCAATCTTTCATTAAACACCAATTCTAAAGAGCTTGTATTATAGATCATAGTTCCAAAATACTTGAATAATTCTAACTCATTCATCTTTTCTCCTCCCAATGATATTTCCTCTTCAATTGCATTTTTCATTCTCATCATCTCCGCCTTTCCATTATTCATCTTTCCTTTATTTATCTTAAGTCCAACCTCGTGTGATATTTCATGCATTCTGGTAACCAAGTATTGCAAATCCTGTAGTGTTCTACTAATGAAGACAGCGTCATCACCATACTATAAGTCAGCTAATTTCCTATTACCAGTCCACTCCAATCATTCTCCACCATCTCCAACTGTTATACGCATTACAAAATCCACGAGGAGGATAAACAACATAGGCGACAACACATACTCTTGGAATATTCCGCTGTTCATTGGAAATTCATATGCTAGGACTCCACCAACATTAACCTTGCACCTAGTATGGTCATAGACAGAATTAATCAGATTTAAATATTTAAAAGGAATTCCATATTAATGCAGGAATCTTCACAAAATTGACTGGTGCACACTATCAAAGACTTTTTCATAGTCCACAAATGCCATCAAAAGTGATTTTCTATATCCTACGCATTGCTGTACAATTATCTCAAAGTGAAAATTTGGTCAATACAACTTATACATTTTCTAAATCCTGCTTGTTCATCTCTCAGCTTTTCGTTTTTTGGGCTCAGGCCATGTCGTCCTGATGGAAGGTTACCAGAGCATTAATGTATCTGTGGATTTCCAATTGTGCCTTAACCTCAAGACTATTTCCTTGGTCGCTCAGACCTTAGAGACATATGACCTTACCGTTGTACGTCATTACTTCTAATCATGAACTATGTTAGTGCTTCCTGCCCCCTGCAGGGAAGAGTCATACCAGACTCATAAAAAGTCTCAAGGTTTGCATATTGCATATGAACAAACATAGCAACAAAAAGCATACAGGTCTCGCTGTATACCCAATCAGTCGAAGATTGTATTCTCAATACGAATTAGGGTTTATATAAGCCACTATAGCATCCAAGGCATACACAGTTAGCTGTATGCATAAACAGACAAGTTTGTATCCATGTAGAAACAAGGTATGCATAAGAAGAAAAGTTTTGTATACATGTAAGAACAAAGTTATTTCAGTTGTTCTCATGTTAATATGCAGATAAAAAAAGGGAATAAATAAATAATGCTCTTACAAATCTTTATTTATTTAAATTTGGGGCGAAATAAGACGCAAATACCAATCAGTTATTTATTGGTAATCAAAAATTTGTAATTCAACATACATTTTATAGTAACAAAAAATGCTAGTTAATAACAAGAAACATAAAAATGCAGGCAAGCTCAGAAATATTTGTTTCACCTGAAAGGAAATGATAGTTAATGCCACCAAACTGAAAATTTAATAAATTTTCTAATATACAATTCTGTGAATGACTGTCTTTTCACACTGTGTAAAAAACACATGGCACAAGTATTAACTTTGTTTCTTCACCTTTAGTAACTGGAACAGTCCATAGTGTCATCCTGGTGACACTTCACTTTACATGTTGCACTGAAAGGTGTCAACATGCACACCCTTTACATAATAGTCCCAATCAATTCACTGTTCCTCGCAGCATTAAGCGGCAGGTTTTAGCACACTAATTGCCGCCACCACATAACTTTTCAATTCTTGCACTTGCTTCACGTAGTGTTTGAAAAACACTCTGGATGACTTCCATCTAGTATACGAGCGAAGACGCTCAAAATCCACATATTGGAAGAAGTTCAATGACGAAGCAGTTTTTCTAGGATCACGACCTGCGGGTGTACTGTCAGGATCCGCTCTGCGAATGAAGTAGGTGATCTTTGCCCTTAGTTGTTTTAGGGACAAGTTTAAGCCCAATGTATCTCCTTTAAAGAGTTGTCCTCCCCTGAAGTCTGAAGTTCTATGAAGATAGACCTTTAGACATTCTACTGGACACAGCGAGACATCTTCCTTCAGAGGGCTGATTCTCCAGGGACCCCACCTTTTGGTAGGTAGCTCATTCTTGGCGAGAAACGTTGGGTCAGGAAAAAGATTCAGTTCTTCCCCTTCTGTGAACTGAATATGGCCCTCATCCCGAGAAAGGGCCACTATTTCACTAACTCTGGCCCCCGAGGCTAGAGCAAACAAGAATATAACTTTTTGAGTCAAATCTTTCAGAGAGCAGTCCTCATTATTCACTGTTGAAGCAAAGTGTAGAACCTTATCCAAGGACCATGAGATGGGCCTCGGAGGTGCTGCAGGCCTAAGTCTAGCACAGGCCTTGGGGATCTTGTTAAAGATTTCATTGGAAAAGTCTACTTGGAAGGCGTAAAGCAAAGGTCTAGTCAAGGCAGATTTTCACGTTGTTATCATGTTGGCTGCTAAACCTTGTTCATGAAGATGAATAAAAAAGGATAAACAGAAATCTGTTGAGATCTCTTTTGGTTTTCTTGCCTTGACAAAAGCAACCCACTTCTTCCAAGACGGCTCATATTGTCTTCTGGTAGATTTAGACTTATATTCTTCTAAGAAATCTATACTGTCTTTCGAGATCCCAAACCTTTTCTTAACTGCTAAGGAGAGAAAATCATGAGATGAAGGTTTTGGGTTTTCTGTGATGAAGCGAAGACAGTCAACTTCTGTACTTGTTGAGTCAGAACTGGGTCCGGTAGAGGGACCAGCCTCAGCTGCAATTCCAATACTAGAGGGAACCAATTGCTCATCGGCCACTTGGGAGCCACTAGAGCAGCTGTTCCCTGAAAGGATCTCAGCTTGTTGAGGACCTTCAACAGAAGGTTGGTTGGAGGGAACAGGTAAATCCTGGTCCATCTGTTCCAGTCGAGGGACATGGCGTCCACGGCTTCCGATAGAGGGTCCTCGTATGGGGCCACATAACGAGGTAGCTTCTTGTTGTCGCCCGTCGCGAAGAGGTCGTTCTGCAGTTCTGGGACTTGACGTAAGATGAAGGAGAATGATCCTGCATCTAGGGACCATTCTGACTCTATCGGCGTAAGCCTGGATAGAGCGTTCGCCGTCACATTGCGGAACCCTTGAAGGTGAACTGCTGATAAGTGCCATCTCTTCTTTTCCGCCTAGCAGAAGATGGCCAACATCACATGGTTGATTTGGGGTGATCTCAAACCTTGACGATTCAAACATCTCATTATCACCTCGCTGTCCAGAATCAGTCATATGTGGACTGAATGGCGAAGGGACAATTTCTTCAGCGTGAGAAAGACTGCCATGGCCTCCAAAATGTTGATGTGAAAGGTCTTGAATAGAGAGGACCAAGTCCCTTGGACTTTCCGTTGGTGAGAGTGACCTCCCCATCCTTCCTTTGATGCGTTCGTGTGGATGATGACTGAAGGTGGAGGTGGGTGCAGAGTCACCGACTTCTTCAGGTTCTTGGCCTTCGACCATGGCTTGAGAAGTGATCGTAGTCGAGTCAGTATTGGTCTTCTTAGATCTCTTCGAGTGTTTGATGCGTATCTTCTCCAGACTCTTGATGCATCCTTTAACTATGCTCTTAGCACCAGGTCTGTGACTGATGCAAAGTGAAGGGAGCCCAGCACTCTCTCCTGTTGGCGTCTTGATATCCAATCGGATTTCAGAAGTCTCTTGACAGATCCTGCTATCTCTCTCCTCTTCTTTGATGGAATGGAGAGGCGGTGTGAATGTAGTTTCCAATATATTTCAGGCCATTGAAACTCCAGAGCTGGAGATAGTCGAGACTTTTTAATGTTGATCTTGAATCCCAGATGTTCCAGGAACTGGATCACTTTCTTGGATGCTTGCATGCATTTCGTCTCGGATGCTGCCCACACCAGCCAATCGTCCAGTTAGGCTACCACCTGGACACCTTCAGGCGTAGTTGTTGAACGACTGCATCTGCAAGCTTTGTAAAGATCCTTGGGGCTATGTTTAGCCTGAAGGGCATGGCTCTGAAGACGTACTTCTTCAGTAGCCTGAATCCTAGGTAGGAGGAAAGTTGGCGATTGATTGGAATGTGCCAATAGGCATCTACCATGTCTATGGCGACTGTGTATGCCCGTTTTGGCAGCAGGGTCCTTATGTGTTGAATGGTCAGCATCCTGAACTTGTAGTTTACTATGAACTTGTTGAGTGGCGACAAGTCCAGAATGACTCTGAGTTTGTCTGACTCCTTCTTGGGAACACAAAACAGCCTTCTTTGGAATTTGATGGACTTTGCCCTCCTTATTACCCGTTTTCTCAAGAGTTCTTGGGTATATTCTTCCAGAATGGGGGTGGAGTGTTGGAAGAATTGAGGAAATGATGGTGAAGCTGTCTTCCACCTCCAGCCTAGTCCGTTCTTGATCATGCTGTGGGCCCAGGGATCGTCCAGCGATCGCGAAATGAATAGAGTCTTCCTCCTACCGGAAGCATCTCATTGCTTCAGTTGTCCGGAGGACTTGCCTCCTTGACCGCGCCCTCCCCTACCTCCTCTTCCTCTTGAGGGACGTCTATAGGAACCTCTATATGACCCTCTACCTTTAGGGCGAAAGGTAGTGGTCTGCCTCTCATAGGCGGGAGTAAAGGTTGGTGACTGGGTCACCACCTGCTGGGGTACCATCTGGTTGGTGGGTTTGGGTTGTGCCACCATCTGGGGCACCGCAGTCATAGGATGTTGTTGTTGTTGTTGTCCGGCGGGGCGAGAGGGCAACCTTGCCTTCTTTGTCTTCCTTTTTGGTTGGGGACCCTCATCCGGGGAAGACTTCCTTTTAGATGACATACCCCACTTTTGGAGAAGATTCCTGTTCTCCGTGGCAGCCTTGTCGACTATTTCCTTGACCACTTCGCTCGGAAAGAGGTCCTTTCCCCAGATATTGGAAGATATCAGCTTCCTGGGTTCGTGCTTCACCGCAGCCGAAGCAAACACAAACTCCCTACAAGCCCTTCTTGCCCTAACGAAGCCATACAGGTCCTTGATTAGTGTTGCCAAGTGTGTCTTTGCCACGACTATAAACATATCTGGGGTTCTATGGTCACTTGCCATTGCCTCCAAGGTGGTCTGGAGGAATAGAGATGCAGCAAGCCTTTCTTTTGTCTCTTGCAAGATAAAATCAAACAACTTAGGGAGGTTTTCACTGAACTGGCATCCAGCAATATCCGCCTCCAACTTTCCGACTGTTAAGGTAAGGTGTATTTCCTTCCGGTCCTTATGGTCTGTAGGCAGAGCTAGGGATAAGGGTCTACACTCCTCAAGTGTAGGACAAGGTTTCCCTGCTTCTACTGCCTTCATCACTGCCTTGAACCCTTTTTCCGTAAAGAGAAAGGCTAGTGTAGCTGGAGCAAGAAAAGAAGGGTGTTTTTTACTCAGGGCTGGCACCTTAGAATTAGTGAAGCCCCTGTCCTTCAAACTGCTAGCCATTAAAGCCTGAGCTTTTTCATGGTCAAGGACTATGACCTCTATTGGCTGTGTCTCCTCTTTAGACACAGGCTCCGCCTTCAGATGGACGAAGCAGTCTGGATATAACTCAAAGCTGAGCCAAAAGTCGACATCTTCGATAAGGACGGATCCCAGTTTTTCTGAAATGAATATCTTCCCGTTTGTGATTGGCATGTACTCTGCATGCCTCCACGGGTTTACATCAGAACATGAAGGAAGGTCCTTCACGTTGAGTCTCTTGTGAGACCCAAGGGACGCTGCAAGCTGATGTATCTCCTTCCCGCAGCTTCCCTTTCTTCACTCTGCTTCTGAAACCTCTCCATCATTGACATGAGAGTAGACAGAGTCTTCCCCATATCATCAGATGGAGTTGCAGAGGATGTAAAGGGCACTGGTTCTGTGGCTGGAACCGACGAAACGGAAACCGATTCGACTTCATCCTCTTAGGTTTCAGGAGCCAAGGTAGACTCCTATTCCTGACCTTCCGCAAGAAGGTCCTTCTCGGTGTCTTTTGACACCTCTGACATCCTCGCATCTAGATGGATGTCCTTCATCGCATCCGAGACATCCGTACCTATGGAAATCTGGACGCAAGGGATCTCAGGGTGAGGCTGTGGTATGATGGCACCCGCAGACGCTTTAGGGAATAGATAGGCCTGCATCCGCTCATTCGGAAGTTAAGGCCCTGTGGCGTTCTTCTGGAAGCCACGGACCCATCTACGCAGTGTACTCCGTGCTGCATCCCTTGACTCCGTTGTCTTGGGCCTCAGTAACCAAGGATTTGCAAATGTTACATACCTAGGGGTCCAGATACTTAAGAGGTCCCTTGGTGATGGAACAGTGGGAGTGCGCCCTGCACTCCTCGTGGCCGCAGAAGTCCTTGCTCCTAATGTTGCAGAAGAAGCAGCAGCACTTAGGGTGGTCCTCCTGTAAAGATAGGAAAAGAAAATGAGTATATGGTAGTTCATCTCACTTGATAAACTATGTAAATATTATTAATGATATTTTTGCTTTTTATTGCATATAGCTTAGGATAGGTAAGTTAGAAATGAATTAGGAGACACATACATGTAACTCCTGCCCAGCGAATTGCTGTGACCTCCCTCAAAATTAAAGCCTAGCGTTATCCTATTTAGGAGGCCCATTGGAAGAGTTCTACCGTGTAAGGATAGATAAGTGTAACTTAACATCAACTTCCAAAAGGTTTAAAAATGAGGGTCATTTGTAACTGATCATCTATCAGTGTATGGAAAGAAAATTCCTTTCCTTATATAGTATGGTCTCAACAATAGACTGCGCATGGACACACAGAGTATGTTGAGAAATTTAACTACAGTATACTTTATACTATAGTTTTCTGTTTGCAGTATGATCTATACTGAAAATATACTGGCTACTGTATAGTCATATACTGTAGTTCTAGCTGGCATGTTGCCGGCAAGGCTGGCACCTGGGGCACAGTTCAGCCGGTGCATTTCCGGCAGCCCGGCGGTTTGCCGGCCGCTGGCAGGTCGCCGGCTGTCGGCACACTAGTCCAGCCGACGTCTTGTCAGTCAGGGTAGTGGCCGGCAGTCTGAACCGTTGTTCCGGCGGCTCATAGGCTGCCGGCACACAAGTCCAGCCAGCACCTTGCCGGCTAGGGTAGTGGCCGGCAGCTGCCTGTTAGGTTAGTACCCGGCGGCACTAGCCGATAGAGAGAGAGAAAGCAAGGGTTCAAATGGAAGGGGAGAATGTATTGTTCAGGCTTCCATCCATCCACAACCATTGCTGGTCTCTGCCGGCCACAGATTTCTGAATGGCAGTCCAAGAGAGGACTGAAGAACACTCTACAGTAAAGGGATCCTCTGCCAGCAGCCGGCCCAGCCGGCACAGCTCTCCCGGAGCCTTGCGTCCATAAGAGAAAGCTGAGCATCTAAGCCACTACAAGCAGAAGCCCGAGCCGGCCCTACAACCTGCCGGCAAGCGGTGAGATTGTAGGACAACAGCCAAAGGGTTGCGATGGCTAGGCCATCACTAAAGGACAGAGGGGGGGAGGGAAAAGGGTCCTGTATGAGATGTTTAAGGAGCCGGCAGGGTTGCCGGTTCTACCACTCCTTAAAGAAACTATGTTCCAGTATCGGTGCAATCCTAGGCGGCAGGAGAATATCTATTCTCCAGCCTAGGGTCTGCCAATACAGTTAGGGGCGGCAGAGTTCCAGTGCCGGCGCCATCCTAGGCGGCAGAAGAATGTCTATTCTTCAGCCTAGGGTCTGCAAGCACAGGACTAGTCTACTAGACCACAGGGAGAAGTTGGCAATATCATATAAGCCCTTCAGGTGCGGTCTAGGGAGGTCTAGCCTCCTATGCCGGCAGCATAAGACTATCTACTTTGAGGTTCTGACCGAAACCCAAAACCTGCCATCTGTGGCTAAGGGAAGGGACAGAAAACCCTAGCCTAGTCCTGCCTGAATGACAACTCGAGGCACGACCAACTAGGGTTGTAGCCTAAGGCTACACTCAGAGGGAAGGGAGGGATTACCCTTAAATCTCCATTGGAGACGAGTATCGCTTTATATAATAATTCTAGGAGATATCTATCTCCGCCTGAATTGATAAAACGATACACGAGGGTAACCGGGGAACATGTATGAAAGTATATTAAAGCCACTAGGCTAGTAGCCCAGTGGCAGAGAGAATCGACTGCCTAAATCACCGAAACTCTCTCGTATACTATCTTAGAAGAGGAAATTATTATGCAATCAATATATATTACATGTATAAATTGTCTAAATAGCTTCATTTAAAATTTAATAACACTAGGAATGCTATTATATCATGCATGGAAGTAAACTGAAACGCCTAGGCTAGGAAGCCTAGCGTAAGCAAGGTTCGGTTACCTAAATTGCTGAAACTATTACGAATACTATCGGCATAATATAAATAACTCCTAGCAATGAAGACTAAATAGCTATTATTATTTATGCTATTTATACCGGTAAAGTTGTTCTGGCTAACTAAATAACTCGTGCGTTATGAACGACAATGCCCATGACTCCTCCGGTTCAGGCAACAGCTCTCTCATAAGTTAATTTAATTTGATTTAATTTCACTAAGAGACAAGAGCTAGAATTTATACAATGTGAAGATCAAATACTCAACTGTCCAGAGGCAGAAGAGGCTGGAGATTGAATGATAAATCCAAAATAATTCAAGTAACGAGAGAGCAGCCGGGAAAATCACCAAGCGAGATTGCTACAGATAAAGGAATAAACATGGCGGCGACGATGGCGCCATCTAGATACTCAAATAGTAACGGAGGAAGGTACCTTAATAACGGCTCCCCTTTGTTTTTTGCCACTTTCCCCCTCGAAGCGTAAATGCTATTCGGGGTGAAGATTGCTATGTGGCGTGTCAAGAATACGTCCTCTGATATTATGCGATATCCTTAAAGGGAAACTTTAAGGATATTCGTGCCAGGAGTTAGAATTCTGGAGACCTTAAGGTAAATTCTCTGGGAATATCACTGTAGTCAAATATAGCCTAGGAAGCTACTTAAAGGAACCTTCCATCAGGGCAACATGGCCTGGGCCCAAATATATATATATATATATATATATATATATATATATATATATATATTTATATATATATACATACATATATATATATATATATATATATATATATATATATATACATTATATATATATATATATATATATATATATATATATATATATATATATTCATGAACTCTGATGTAAGTGTGTGGTCTCTGTAGTTATTGCAGTCAGCCTGGTCTCTTTTTTGGCCATTTTCACCAACGCTCCTAACTTACATACATCAGGTCTTGCCTATTCATGCTACATTCTGCAAAATAATCTTGTAAGTATCTGGGGATCACTTTATTTTCAATTATTATCATCTCATCAGTTATTCCATCGCAACCAGGCTTTCCCTCTCTAAGTTTTTTAATGATAGCTTGGACTTTCAAACACAGTGAATTCATTCATGGGCACATCAAGGTCTTCATCAGCTTCAGGTATATCAACCAAATTATTCCCTTCATATCTCCTATTCATGACCCCAGTAAAGTGTTCCATCCAACATTGCCTTTCTTTATCTTCTGTTGTTATAACAGACCCATCTTTCTTTTTTGATTTGTATATGCCTCTTCGTCTTTGCCCCCGTAGAGTTTTCATTAATAATTCTATGAGGAGAGAGAGAGAGAGAGAGAGAGAGAGAGAGAGAGAGAGAGAGAGAGAGAGAGAGAGAGAGAGAGAGAGAGAGAGAGAGAGAGACGTGTGTATGCAAATATATCCCAAATTCTATAAACAGCTTTTTATAAAGTAAGAATTGTATTTGATGGAATGGACTGTAAAGAATTATTTCAATGTTGAAAATCCTCTCATTTTACCTTTCTGCAAGCTGCTCATGAGCATTCCAATATTAATGAAAGCATTTCTCGTTTAATGTTAAAATGTTAATGTCGTATTGAAAAACAAAATATTGTACAGTATGCTAAAAGGTCTGAAATAAAAAATGGTTCTAATATATGTTGAAATTGGATGTTTCAAAAATTTATGGCCTACGGTCTTTTTTAAGTTTTCTTAACGTCCTGTTTCGTGATATCTGATACATTATATTACGATATATTATTGTGAAACTTATAATATTGAAGGTGTCATATTATGATAAATGTTTTTGAAATATATTGATTAGAAGCTCTATGCCATAAAAAAATGTATATCATAATATTTCAAGCAACAAGTGTAGTAAAAGTTATGTAGGGCAAAGTATTGGTGATCTCGAAATAGGATTAATACGATATGAATATAATACTCTAATAGGGAATACTGCAAGTAGTTTTCTTTAACATATAAATAAATGCAATCACTGAGTACATTTGAAAGGCGAACAAGATGTTATTGCAAAGGTATCATAAAATGAAAAATAATAGAGGCTTGTACTTTAAAGAAAACTAGTCTAGAATTGATCAACAATAGCCAGTGATCTGAAAAATGTACGAAAACTATGTAGATAGTATCATTCGTAAATGAGTTTTAGAAATGGGGGGGGGGGGGGTAAGTAGCGTATGTTTGTCATGGTTGGGTTTTGCTGCTCAAAGATGAAATCTATTTGGCCTCTAGAGTGACTGTATGAAAAGCGAATGATAAACGTGTGCCTAACGAGTGAATATCGTATTGGTCATACTTTTAACAACCGAGGAACGCACCTGATATATCTCTAACTTATTCCTAATTTATGGAACTTATTTCGTCCGTATTTCCGGCGTACAGGGGGTTTATAAGGCCCAAGATTTCCGAATCGTCAGTTCAGTCTGCAGATGCCTTTGAAGAGAGATGAAGGTTGCTCTGCTCCAGCACCAGGAAAATTTTATGGAGTTAGCACTTTATGATGAAAACAGAAGAATAAGAAGGATAAGGCATATCAGACGCCTTGCGTTTCGGCATTTCCACGACTCGAAGTCTACTGGCAGAATAACGGAAATCTGGAGTTCAGCGCTTTTATACCCCCGGTCGCATTCGCCATACGTTAGACTGTTGTTAAACATACGTTCTGCGTACGTTCCCATACTTTACTCATACGTCGGTATATGTCCAACGGAAATACAGATTACTTCTCATACGCTACGCTTACGCTATCTTAACGCTCCCTGTATGCTCACTGCACGGTAGCCAAACGTTAGTTACGGTCATGAAGGGCAATCTTGCTTCATACGCTGAAAAGTTGAGCGAATGAAATTTTTTTCCAAAAGGACCTTATGTTACTCATCCGTAGACCTTATACGCTAGATTGTGACATAGCCTTTCGTAATTCTTCCTCCACGGTCCTTGACAAATAAGTATTGCTGAATTCAGATTATATATATCCCCTACATAATGAAAAGCAAGTGTCTGGTCATATATATATATATATGGTGAAGATGGGTTGATTTCAATTCTAAGTACAAAATACCTGAATTCGACAGGTATAAGTACAGAAGAATTGTCATTGACTTTTATCTTTCTTCGTGGCCAAGTGGGTTAGTCACTGTCTGTACAAGCTTGCCGACCAGGGTTCGATTCCCGGCCGGAGCCAAGCTCTTGTCTTTGTGTGATTTCGCCTGGGGCTTTGATCCCGAGGTTGTTAAGAGAATCCAGACATTAATGTATCAAAAAAAAATATATATGGCTTATTTGAATATGAAAAACAAGTAAAAATGTGCAAAATTTATCATAAATTGAATGCCAAGTAACAAACTACCAATTAGCTACGATGGTGAAGATGGGTTGATTTCAATTCTAAGTACAAAATACCTGAATTCGACAGGTATAAGTACAGAAGAATTGTCATTGACTTTTATCTTTCTTCGTGGACAAGTGGGTTAGTCACTGTCTGTACAAGCTTGCCGACCAGGGTTCGATTCCCGGCCGGAGCCAAGCTCTTGTCTTTGTGTGATTTCGCCTGGGGCTTTGATCCCGAGGTTGTTAAGAGAATCCAGACATTAATGTATCAAAAATATATATGGCTTATTTGAATATGAAAAACACGTAAAAATGTGCAAAATTTATCATAAATTGAATGCCAAGTAACAAACTACCAATTAGCTACGATGGTGAAGATGGGTTGATTTCAATTATAAGTACAAAATACCTGAATTCGACAGGTATAAGTACAGAAGAATTGTCATTGACTTTTATCTTTCTTCGTGGCCAAGTGGGTTAGTCACTGTCTGTACAAGCTTGCCGACCAGGGTTCGATTCCCGGCCGGAGCCAAGCTCTTGTCTTTGTGTGATTTCGCCTGGGGCTTTGATCCTGAGGTTGTTAAGAAAATCCAGACATTAATGTATCAAAAATATATATGGCTTATTTGAATATATATATATATATATATATATATATATATATATATATATATATATATATGTTTTTATTATTTTTATTATAATTATTATTATTATATTATTATTATTATTGTTGTTGTTATTATTATTATTATTATTATTATTATTATTATTAGCCAAGCTACAACCCTAGTTGGAAAAGCAAGATGATATATATATATATATATATATATATATATATATATATATATATATATATATATATATATATGTGTGTGTGTGTGTGTGTGTGTGTGTATGTATGTATGTGTGTGTTATTGTTATTATTATTATTGCTACTATTATTATTATTATTATTATTATTATTATTATTGTTGTTATTACTAGCCAAGCTACAACCCTAATTTGAAAGCAAGATGCTATATATATATATATATATATATATATATATATATATATATATCGGGTGTTGATAGTCAACCGCAGAACAAAGGCCTCAGACATGCGTCTGTTTACGTTCTTTCTATGCGAGATCACACCAGCAAAGTTTCTTAGGTGGTCAATCCATTGACTTCTCTTCCTTACCCTGCTTCCTCTGTAATCTCTAGGGACCCATTCTGTTATTCTTAATGTCCATCTCTTACCTGTCGTTCTCATTATATGTTCTGCCCATGACTATTTCTTTTTCCTACATGTTAGAATATCCTCCACTTTCGTTTGCTCTCGTATCCATATTGTTCTTTTTCTCTCTTAGTGTTATTCTCATCATTATATTCCATAACTCTCGGAGTTGCAACTAGCTTATGTTTTAAGGCTTCAGTAAGGTTCCAGGTTTCTGATGCATAAATCAAAACTAGTTGGTTCTGATTAAATATATTTCTTTTGAGAAAAAATAAAATTTTACTTCTCCTAATGTCAATTTGTTTTTAAAGGCTCTCCACCCCTTACTTATCTTTCTTTTAATTTCGGTATCGTGTCCAGGGAATACACTGTCTGCCCTAATTACGTATATTCATTATCAATATTTAGAGGTTCGCCCGTAGCTCTAATTTGTTGTCTGCATTTTTCTTGAACATTATCATAGTTTTACACACATTAATCTTGAGTCCTACATTTCTGCCTTTTCTATTTAAATCTTTTAACATCTTTGCAACTCCCATGATTCACTAAACTGAACTATGTCATCTGCAAATCTTAAGTTGTTAAAGTATTCCCCATTAATATTAATTCCTACGTTTTCCCAATCTAAATTTTAAGAAAGTTCCAGGCATGCTCTGAATAATTTAGGAGAGATGTGTTCTAACATAAGATTCATCTATGCCTAGATGTTTGTCATACCTTATAGATTTTTCCAATAGTTGGTTAATTACATGTATAGTCAGTTGTTGAATAACCACTTCTAAATCCGGCCTGCTCTCTTGGTTGATTAAAGTCTTGTTATCTTTCTATTCCGCCTAATATAATCTTAGTAAATATTTTGTATATATTACAGAAAGTAAACTTATTGGCTGTAATTTTTCAGTTCTTGTGTGTCTCCCTTTTTGTAAATTGATATAATGATAACGTTTTTCAAAGCTGTAGGTATAGAACATTCTTGCAGATATTTTGTGTGAAGTTCAGCTAGTTAGTTTTACTACTATGTAATCTCCTCCATCTTATTTTCTTGTTAAACAGTGAGCCTTTACATGAACTCTACCTGTTTATTAAATCAATTGTTAGGCCATCTTCTCTTGCTGCTTTTGCCTCTTTCCATGCTTTGCCTTTCTTTACCTCTCCTACGGTTACATTTGGTACGGACTCGTGTGTTTCATTATTTCTATTGGCAAAGTTATCTCTTATATCACTGTTGTATAGCTTTGTTTAGAAATTCTCTGCAATTTCTATCACTCCATTTCTATTGTTCGTAATATTTTCATTTTCACCTTTTAAAGGAAACATCTGTTGATGTAAGGTTCCAAGTTTTTTTTTTCCATCAATTTGATGAATCTCCCTTTCTTTAGTGTTTCCTCAATTTTGATCTGATTGTGCTTACGAGTGTCATAGATTTTTAGTTTATTTATTGTATTTGATAGTTCTGCGAATTCAAGTATATATATATATATATATATATATATATATATATATATATATATATACATAAATATATATTATATATATATATATATACATACATATATATGTATATATATATATAATTATATATACATATATATATATATATATATATATATATATTTAATTATATGTATAAATATTTCCGGTCACGCCCCGCTCTCTCCGTTCCTTGGGTAAGGGGGTGAAGGGAGTAACAATACCCTGGTGAGAGTTGGGTTCGTGTGCGTATGTGCGATTATCTATTTGAATATTTAGCCGTCATTATTTACGGGTCGCGTACTCTAGTATGTATGCAATATTGAGTTTTGAGACTGGTTGCCACTGATTATGGTCAACTAACCAACAATCATTTCTCAAGTACGCAGAGGTACAAAGCACTTACATGAAAATTAAACGTCATTAATGTTAACTTATGCGCAATGCATGCTATGTACTTATTGATAAATCTTTATTGATGAAAATGATTTTCGTTTTTGCCATTAATTATTGTAGCAGTTTTGCCTCGTCTTTTTATTGCACTAACCAGATGTGCTTTTCTGTCATCATAGTTACCAAATATATATATATATATATATATATATATATATATATATATATATATATATATATATATATATATATAATAGAATGGAGAGAACCGATCGTCTTTACTTATATACCATGTTTGATCTAAAAATATTTTTATGATTCCTGATTATACACCTGGAAAGTATTGGATGACAGAGAAAGAGCTGGTGTTGGATCATTCTAACGAACAACATCTTATTAGCAGCATGAAAGCCGAATAGGGTTTTCTATTACCTGGTCGTAATGAACTTTCCCCGTTAATGATGGTTTGGAAGAGAATCCAATGAATAGGGGACGATTCATGCCGGAATGTGTTTTTGATGTGAAGCACAAATGTAATACGAATGCTGACGCCAGTGAATAGAGAAGGGAGTGCGGGAGAGTAACGCACAAAGGGAGACGGTGAAATCTCTCTCATGTGAAATGGAATTGCTGGCTAAGGGGAGAACTCTAATACAGGAAGTGCAATTCCTGCAAAGACATTCAGTTTTTTATGCCTTATGGGGATCCTCAAATCTTGGGTAATCAGGGAAATGAACAATGCAAATGGCTTTATGAACAATGTAATTATCTTTTCCTCTAGAAGGATGAGGACTGGAGTGATTTTTTTTCTTCTATATTTCAAAAAAGAATCTAATCCTATTCCACTATTATTATTATTATTATTATTATTATTATTATTATTATTACTATCAGCTATGCTTCAACAGTGAAAACATGTATGGCACATGAGGTGTTGTTGTCCAGAAAACCCGTTACTAGTGCAGTTTTTTCATAAAAGATTGTCAATAAATTAGATGTTCACCGAAGAGAACGATTTATATGATTTAGAATTTTGTTTTTCTTAAATTCAGTATGATCTCGTAAAATGGCCATTCGTTTCATTCAGTCACGTTTTGAATTATATTTTCCACATGCATGCAAACGCACAAACTTCATCTATCTATCTATCTATCTATCTTTATATATATATATATATATATATATAGATAGATAGATACATAGATAGATATATGTGTGTGTGTCCATAAATATGTGTGTTCGTATATGAATGGCGTACAAAATTGGGTGATAAGAGGATATATAATATTTTCAGTGATTTGGTATAGTGGGTCTCAGACAAGGTTATGCTATGCCTCTTTGGCTGTTTATCATCTTTATAATCGGGGTGATGCAAGAAGACATCGAAATTTTAGGAATAAAAAACTGGACTATGATTGGAATCGAAAATGCTAGAGAGTGCTTGAATTTGAAAGTTTGGTGAGTAAATGGGATAAAAACTACGATAATCAGCCCTTATGAATGTTGAATGTTTTGTAGAAGAATGTATGTGGTTGATCTGTATAGATACTGGGCATTAAATGGAATGAATTATAATATGATGAGAGGAAAGGCAAATTAATGATCATGCATTTGACAAGGTGCCTTTGTTTTCCCAGCAGTCGATATCTGTGTGAAGATAAAATATGTTTATTTGGCAGCTGGGTACTGACTTGAAAAGAAGCTTTGTTTACGCGACATCGGTGTGACATCTGAAAGAAATCTGTCTTATATTCCAGACTAGTCGCTCTTATATTCCAAACTAGTCGCTACCAACAGATGGGAATCTTCCTGCCTGATATACAAACAATGGAAATATTGATGCGTACCGGAATACTCGTTGTAACAAATGGATTTAGACCATTTCTTTAGATTGAATTACAAATGGAATTTTCAGATACTTGGTGTATGATAATGTCAGGATATGAACAACCTAATGAAATATGGTGAGATATCGATCAATTAGTGTAGACGATGTCTAAAACGAAATGTTTCCGTCACTCATTAGCTGGCAATCTGTCAACAAGATATTTTTACATCAGACGTGGAAAAACAATCGGCTTTCCCTATGTGTAATTCTGGTAGACCAGTTTGTTGTTGGTTGCAAGTTTAAAGAATGTCTTCGATAAACTTTGTCTTTGATAAACTTGTATCCAAAAAGTTTTCATTAATCGAAGGATGCAAGAATAGTGGATTACGTGTATAAAGATATTAATAAACCTTTAAGCTAGAAAATATGATTTTTCCGTAGGTGGCTTCGGCATTTTTTATAATAATTGGTACTTGTACCTTCCAATCACGATAAGTTCAGTATTCCATACCTACCATTATTTTGATGCCTTGTTCATACAAATACCTTTTATAACTTTTTAGCTCATGTTTCTTTTATGTTCTACCAGTCACACACCTCAAATGTATACACAGATTTGAATTAAGTATATATATCAGTATCTTATCAGGTGCGAATGCGGCCGTGATGACGCAAGGAAAATCTCTCTCTCTCTCTCTCTCTCTCTCTCTCTCTCTCTCTCTCTCTCTCTCTCTCTCTCTCTCTCTCTATATATATATATATATATATATATATATATATATGTATGTATGAGTGGGGGAATAGAGTAGGTGGATGTAAAAGGGAGCTAGTGAGGGTTGAAGAGCTAATAGAACCGGGGGTAAAAAGTAAATATCAGGAAAGGTTGAAAATGGCATATGACGAAGTGACAGTAAGAGAAACTGGTAATTTAGAGGAGGAGTGGAAGTTAGTAAAAGAAAATTTTGTTGGGATTGCAAGTGATATGTGTGGCAAGGAGGTTGTTGGAGAAAGCATGAGAAAGGGCAGTGAATGGTGGAATGAAGGAGTGAAGGTAAAAGTGGAAGAGAAAAAGAGGGCTTTTGAAGAATGGCTGCAGAGTAATAGTATAGAGAAGTATGAAAAATATTGATAGAAAAATGTGGAAGTAAAGCGCAAGGTACGTGAGGTAAAGAGTGCAGCTGACCTGAGGTGGGGTCAGGGATTGGGTCATTCATATGAAGAGAATAAGAAGTTTTTGAAAGAAGTGAAGAGATTAAGGAAGGCTGGCTCAAGAATTGAAGAGACAGTGAAAGATGGAAATGGAAGATTGTTAAAAGGAGAGGAGGCAAGGAAAAGGGGGGGCCGGAATATTTTGAAAGTTTACTGAAGGTTGAGGATAATAGGGAGGCAGATATAATTGCTGTTGCAGGTGTTGAGGTGCCAGTGATATGAGATGAGAATGAGAGAGAGATTACGATAGAGGAAGTGAGGAGAGCACTAGATGAAACGAGAGTAGGAAAAGCATCAGGTATGGATGGTGTGAGAGCTGAGATGTTGAAGGAAGGGAGTGTGACTGTACTTGAATGGTTGGTGAGATTGTTTAATATGTGTTTTGTGTTGTCAGTGGTACCAGTCGATTGGGTTTGTGCATGTATTGTACCACTATATAAGGGTAAGGGAGATGTGCATGAGTGTTGTAATTCAAGAGGTATTAGTTTGTTGAGTGTAGTTGGAAAAGTGTATGGTAGAGTAATGATTAATAGGATTAAGGATAAAACATAGAATGCAATCTTAGAAGTACAGGGTGGTTTTAGAAGAGGTAAGGGTTGTATGAATCAGATTTTTACAGTTAGGCAGATATGCGAGAAATATTTAGCAAAAGGTAAGGAGGTGTATGTTGCGTTTATGGATCTGGAGAAAGTGTATGATAGAGTTGATAGGGAAGCAATGTGGAATGTGATGAGGTTATATGGAGTTGGTGGAAGGTTGTTGCAAGCAGTGAAAAGTTTCTACAAAGGTAGTAAAGCATGTGTTAGGATAGGAAATGAAGTGAGTGATTGGTTTCCGGTGAGAGTGGGGCTGAGACAGGGATGTGTGATGTCGCCGTGGTTGTTTAACTTGTATGTTGATGGAGTGGTTTTAGAGGTGAATGCTCGAGTGCTTGGACGAGGATTAAAACTGGTAGATGAGAATAACCATGAATGGGAGGTAAATCAGTTGTTGTTTGCGGATGATACTGGTTGCAGACACAGAAAAGAAGCTTGGCCGATTAGTGACAGAATTTGGAAGGGTGTGCGAGAGAAGGAAGTTGAGAGTTAATGAGGGTAAGAGTAAGGTTATGAGATGTACGAGAAGGGAAGGTGGTGCAAGGTTTAATGTCATGTTGAATGGAGAGTTACTTGAGGAGGTGGAAAGTACTTGAGGTCTGTTGTTGCAGGAAATGGTGGAGTGGAAGCAGATGTACGTCAGAGAGTGAATGAAGGTTGTAAAGTGTTGGGGGCAGTTAAGGGAGTAGTAAAAAATAGAGGGTTGGGCATGAATGTAAAGAGAGTTCTATATGAGAAAGTGATTGTACCAACTGTGATGTATGGATCGGAGTTGTGGGGAATGAAAGTGATGGAGAAACAATTGAATGTGTTTGAGATGAAGTGTCTAAGGAGTATGGCTGGTGTATCTTGAGTAGATAAGGTTAGGAACGAAGTGGTGAGGGTGAGAACGGGTGTAAGAAATGAGTTAGCAGCTAGAGTGGATATGAATGTGTTGAGGTGGTTTGGCCATGTTGAGAGAATGAAAAATAGCTGTCTGCTAAATAAGGTGATGAATGCAAGAGTTGATGGGAGAAGTACAAGAGGAAGGCCAAGGTTTGGGTGGATGGATGGAGTGAAGAAAGCTCTGGGTGATAGGAGGATAGATGTGAGAGAGGCAAGAGAGCGTGCTAGAAATAGGAATGAATGGCGAGCGATTGTGACGCAGTTCCGGTAGGCCCTGCTGCTTCCTTCGGTGCCTTAGATGACCGCGGAGGTAGCAGCAGTAGGGGATTCAGCATTATGAAGCTTCATCTGTGGTGGATAACGGGGGAGGGTGGGCTGTGGCACCCTAGCAGTACCAGCTGAACTCGGTTGAGTCCCTTGTCAGGCTGGGAGGAACGTAGAGAATATAGGTTCCCTTTTTGTTTTGTTTCATTTGTTGATGTCGGCTACCCCCCAAAATTAGGGGAAGTACCTTGGTGTATATATATATATATATATATATATATATATATATATATATATATATATATATATATATATATATATATATATATATACTGCTATACTGGAATCCTAAAACTACATAAAGATG
Organism: Palaemon carinicauda; assembly: GCF_036898095.1. NCBI lineage: Eukaryota > Metazoa > Arthropoda > Malacostraca > Decapoda > Palaemonidae > Palaemon > Palaemon carinicauda. The sequence continues at coordinate 30,692,120 of NC_090764.1, forward strand.
GTGAAAAAATTTCGATATGTGAAAGGAGTTATACAGGGAGACCCCATCTCTCCTAAATGTTTCATAGCATGCTTAGATTTTTTTAGAATTTAAATTAGGAAAATGTAGGAATTAGTTTTAATGGGGAATATCTCAACAACTTAAGATTTGCAGATGACACAGCTGTGTTTAGTGAATCATGGGAGGAATTGGTAAAGTTGATAGAAGATTTGAATAGTGAAAGCAGAAATGTAGGACTGAAATGAATATGAGTTAAACCAAGATAATGTTCAATGAAAAGGCAGAGAGACAACAAATAAGAGTTATAGATGAACCACTAGATATTGTTAGTGAAAATGCATACTTAGGACAGACAGTGTTGCACCAGGACATGAGGCTGAAATTCAAAGAAGGATAAGCATGGAATGAGAAGCCTTTGGTAAACAAAATGAGATCATAAAAAGTAAAATGTCACTTTCTCTAAAAAGAGTAATATTTAATTAGATAGTAATACCAGTTTCAACTTATGCATCAGAAACTTGGAGCCTTACTAAAGCCTTAGAACATAAGCTAGTTACAACTCAAAGAGCTATGGAAAGAGTAATGATAGGAATAGCACTTAGAGACAGAAAAAGAGCAACATGGATACGAGAGCAAACTATAGTAGAGGATATTCTAACAACATGTAAGAAAAAGAAATTGATATGGGCAAGGTATATAATGAGAATGGCAGATAAGAGATGGACATTAATAATAATGGGTTCCTAGAGATTGCAAGAGGGGCAGGGGAAGGAAGAGAAGATGATGGATTGACGAACTAAGAAAGTTTGTTGGTGTAGACTGGCATGGAAAGACCATAAACAGGTGCAAATAGAAGAACATATTTGAGGCCCTTGTTTAGCGGTGGACTAGTAATGGCCGATGATAATGATGATGATACACATGTAACAAACTATTGTATCCGAAGGCAACAAACAATATGCATGATGAAATTATTGTACTTGTCTCGGGTACTGAGAGGATAGAGAACGTCATTCTGATAAAGAAAAAAAAAAACACAACAAACGCAAACACAATTATTATTAGGACTACATAATATACCACTTTATCAAGAGGTTTCCAGTTATTATTATTATTATTATTATTATTATTATTATTATTATTATTATTATTATTATTACTTTCTAAGCTATAACCTTAGTTGGAAAGCAGGATGCTATAAGCTCAGGGGCCCCAACAGTGAAAATAGCCCAGTGAGGAAAGGAAACAAGGAAAATTTTTTAAGAACAGTAACAACATTAAAATAAATAATTCCTATATAAACTATAAAAACTTTAACAAAACAAAAGGAAGAGAAATTAGTTAGAATAGTGTGCCCGAATGTAACATCAAGCAAGAGAACTCTAACCCAAGACAGTGGAAGACCATGGTACAGAGGCTATGGCACTACCCAAGACTAGAGAACAATGGTTTGATTTTGGAGTGTCCTTCTCCTAGAAAAGTTGCTTACCATAGCTAAAGTCTCTTCTACCCTTACCAAGAGGAAA
>NC_090764.1:30698645-30701145 GCF_036898095.1 Palaemon carinicauda
AGATGATATTTCCGATCAACTATCGCAATTGTTTTTTTTTTTTTTTTTTATCGTTGACTTTTCATACAATGTCTCATGATAGTAAAAAGAAAGTGTTGATAAAATGATATAGGTATGATTTTATTTTCCTGGAACTTTAGAACTCATTCAAATTTGTACCTTAATTTTTGTAGCTTTTTTTTTTATATATATAATGGATTTGTTAAAGTATTTTAATACTAACTAGCTTTCCACGGAAAATGTAGTTGCAAAGGAGTAGTCTATTATACTTGCGGGTATTATGAACATATACCTAGTTTTACACATAATTTTGATCAATAAGAATTAATACTGTTAATGAGGTTTAGATAAATTCAAATGGAATTTTAAAGTAATTGGTGTGTTCAGGAAAATCCGTTTTAGCTGTGAGTGTCAATGGAAAGAAAATCTATATAAATGTTTTCCATCTCACATAATAAAATATTCCATAAGTAAGCTCTTGATTAAACATGATAAGGTACACTACGACCACTTGTCCTAATAAATGAAATTTGAAATCATATAATTTGGATCCTGATACCACTCCTAATTATTGTTCGTTGAACTGCGATAAAAATTGCATAACAATTTAAGAAATCGAAAAGGTATTTAAACTCGTAGTGAATGTTATTAACCCTTATCACTTCTGTATCCCCCTTTTATGCTATAGTAATTCAGTTCATTAAGTAATGATACCACTTGTTGCAAGAAGAATAAATTTGGTGTATTTTGTTTTATATCACTCATTATGAACGATGATTCTTTTGAGACTTCCTAAGAGTACTTGATGCTGTTGGTTTCACTAAACTCATGATGGTTTGCCTGTTTGCAAATACCCTGGTACACAAGACTTCTTAACAATTTGGTAATTATCATGAAAGCGAATTTTTTTTATACTTCTCTGTAGCTTGGAGCCTGATTGGCAATAAAGATTTTCACCACTCTATAGCCAGTTATAAGTTATGTAATGCATCTCTCTCTCTCTCTCTCTCTCTCTCTCTCTCTCTCTCTCTCTCTCTCTACTGCATATTTGTGATTTCTGAAGTATTTTTATTATTCAATACGAAATTTTATTTCATTATGAAATAGTATTATTTGATCGGTAGAGACATTTTCAATTATTCTCTTTCATAAATTTGACAATGCTAATACTAGACCCATAAAAAAAATGTTTTTGGTAGCTGCCGCTGATATTTCTATGAAATTCATAAATTTCAGTATTGCTAACTATGTCAGTAAAATTTCCGTAAATTTGAACTTTTCCAGTGCATAATAGCTTCAATGCAATAGTAGTTTCAGAAAATAAAACCCATGTTGGCTTTAGATAGATACATGCTTTTGTTCCATCAAAACTGTCTAGCAGATACCGGTCGGTACTTGGGGAATTTATAAAAGTTTTGATGTTTTTTTTTTTTTTTTTTTTTTTTTTTTTTTTTTTTTTTTTTTTTTTTTTTTCACTTTGTCTTATACCGATTTTATTTTTCTTCGCATTACCAGTTACTGATCAAGTATCGCAAAAGGTTAAGCTCGTGCGAGCACACATATATTCTATACACACATTTAAAGAGACTGAGAGTGAATAGGATTTATACGATTAGATTTTTTTTCCGAATTAACTGAATACCATTGAACTATACTCCTGTTGACTGTCCTGCAGAAATTATGAGTTTATGGGCTTGTGCATTCTCCTTGGGATGTAAGAAGAACGGAGAAAAGAAGGAAACTAGAGGGCAGGATTCGATGGAATCACTACCAAATAGAGATTACGTAGGCTAACTAGCATAGCTCTCAAAATCTCACTTGCATTAGCTGTAGACGTTATTAGTTGTATCTAACTTTCATAAGGTCCCAAGAATATCATTTGACCATAAACTTATTTTCATAAGACTTATATATATATATATATATATATATACATATATATATATATATATATATATACATATACAGTATATATATATATATATATATACATATTTGTTTTTTGTTTTTTGTATTTTGTGTATACATATACAGGCATGTAGTTACTTTTTAACCAACTCTTTTGCTCTCTATGGTTCACATGTATATTCATATTGATAAATCCATCCTCCACAGTTACAATGGTTTTCAATCACTATGAGGCCAATAATACAACCGCATCAAAAGGTTTCATTGGGATTGCTAACTATCATTCTATATCCGGCTTTTAACATATACGACTTGACGAGGTACGTTATTTCATGAGATATTGTTTTTGACAAATCTTTGGTTCATACATTTTTCGTGTGCTGCTCTTTTTACTACAATCTTTTATATCATTTATGGAAAAATATAATTGTTCAGATATTTGTAAGCATTTATTCCATGAATATTATCGTGTTCATACAATAGTGCGGAACCAGAATTAGTATGTTTATTTAACCTCGCTGTAGCAGAAGCAAATATTATGTTTTGTTATCAAAACACTAAACTCAAAACATATAATCTTATTCAAAATGTT
>NC_090764.1:30706145-30716145 GCF_036898095.1 Palaemon carinicauda
CAGTCAAGAATGGCTTGCAGGATTTGGAATTGCCCCCGTGGTTGCAAAACTGCATTTATCTTACGACTTGCAACTTTATACAGTCAAGAGAAAGCCCGTGGCCATATTTACTATAGCCTGAATAGGTAATTATTCAGTTTCTAGTTTAAATCCAATGTTTATGGTCTGATTTGTATTTAGCGTAATATGATTATATTACTTGTAATGTCATTCAAGCTTTTGAACATTCCCATTAACTATTCACTATGCCACCAAGAGAGAGAGAGAAAGAGAGATTGTATGTAAACAGTCTTTATATAACTATTTTTGTTAAAATAAGAATTTTGTGCTAAACTCTCCATCAGACCAACGGATCATCCGATATGATTTTTGTCTTCTTCTTAGGCCGTACGACCGTGTTGGCTATGTTTTAGGCATGACTGCATTTTGTAAATAAATCATGAATAGTTTTAGGAGTTTTATTTGTACATCTAATGGGAATTTATAGAAGTAAAGTGAACATAATTCATTTATCCTTTAAAATAACTACTACATGTAGCAAACAAATAGTAGTAAAGATGATAATGCAATGAAGGAATGATTCCATACTTTATCTTTAGCTTCAACATCGGCAATAACATACCCAGTTGCCATAATTTGTCAGCTTAATTAAATAACCTATCATCTAATGTTAAACTTAATTTCTGAGGAGGCCATGGCTTATTGCACAGTGAAAAAACATGACAAAGACTTTATGAATGGCGGAACGATACATAAATGTGGGTGGGGGTATCTGTGCTAGCGTAGTAATACTACTGTAGCATTAGTGCCGCAACAGTAGTATACATGAATTAAACGTTTAGGCCAACTGCTGGGATCCTTGAGGATCATTTAGCACTTCTTACAATTACTCGAGAAATGAGTTTTTATAGCCAGAATTTAAATTTTCTGATCCAACAATGCCCATGATAGCCTTCAGTGTTATCCTAAATTATAACGAGGCCAAAGTGGGTGGAGCCTCATGAAGTCATCATTCTGACGATAATTATTGGTGAAGGTTTAAAGCCAAAATACGGTACCGGCTTCTATTTTTTTTTCTCAGTAAATAGGTAGGTAGATAGACAATAAATAAAAATTGCTTGACATTGGATATAGCAGTTATCAATGAGCTTGTCTACTACGTTTTTGAAAATTAACAACTATTCCCTACACCTTGTCAATCCGATTGTGACCTATAAAGTAGACTGTAATTTCTTAGGAAACTTATTTTGGGAGTTAGACTAATAATCGAAGTCTTTTTGTATTTATTAACATATTTTGTTGGTTTGTTCATTATAACAATTATCAGTGGAGAGGTTTCAAAGTTCATAAAGGTGTACTGCTTTGCTTTTATTTAAACTTTTGTGTCATTGTTGGCAGAGGTATAGCTTTCGTTACGTATAGCCAATCATCGATCGAGAAAGAGGGAAGAAATGCCGTCATAAGTTACGTAACGAGTGCGTTCGAACCCTTTTCTCTGAATAAGTTGGCCCGTCTACAAAAAACGTCACTTTTACATTATAATTACCAAATTTATTCAATCTATGTAATGCAGAATATAGTCAAAATTTAAGTGTAGTTATAATGTGCATTCTGAATAAGCGTTATATTTATGAAATTCATAGATAAAAAACTATTGCGAAAAAACCGTGTTACAGAGGCCCTGAATCTCATAGTAGTGTATAGACAGTCGTTTTTATTGAAATTTAAACAAAGTTAGAAAAATTAATGAATAAATTAATTCCTTGGTTAAAAAAGGGATCGGAATTAACGACACACTCGGGACGAATAAATAACCATTATGTAAAATTCCATAATGGGTCATCTCGCCAAAAGGGTTGGTTTATGGTAAAGAATAGGATAGGGAAATGAAAGGTTTAGTGAAAGTAAAAGAATTACCCTAAGGTGTAATTACATGAAAGCAAAGATCATGTACAGTTAGAAAGGGGACCAGATAGGTTAGTCAAGAAGGAACCGAATAATACAAAACGATGGAAGGAGTAATCAAGAACTTTAGCCACCGTGGTTCTTTTGATATGATAACTCGTTATTTATATTCATAATTGTAGAATGAAATTAAACATAAGAAATTAAGATGGAAAAGCTCATGTTGAATTATTTTACCAAATAGGTATATTTTTTCTTAATTTTCTTAATCATATTTCACTTTTGAAAATTTGTTTTACATTGAATTGTCTCATAATTGATAAACAAAATGAGAAATTTCAATAGTAGTTTTCCTGCCGTGTCTTACCTATGTATTTCTACTATTTAAGTAGAATGGCACCTAATAAAAACTATCCCTTTCTATTACTTTCTACTAATACAAATAAACCTTGCAATATTATAATTGCTGACCTGATATTTGGGATGTTTTGTGAATATAATAATGCAAGAACTTTGCTATTTTCATTCTATAAATGTTCAGTGTAGCTTAATTTGAATGCAAATTATAATCTACATACCAATGCAATTTCATTGTTCATTCAATTTCCGGGCTTTGTGATGCTGCAGTTTATAATTAACATTAATTATTATAACTATAGAGGTAGTTATTATTTCAATTAGAAATAATCGTGACTTATTTGTTGTAAAACTGCAGAAGTGTCCATCATGACAGCTTAATATTATGATTCCCCTGTCTACACAAAGACAATCCTTTACGTTAATGTATCTCTTCTTAATCTTGAACCAAAGAAAATCTATGGCATCTACTGTGGGTTTAACATACAAGGCAAGCACTTTTGGGGCAATAACTCTTTAACGAAGACTCGCATCAGTACGAAATTTTGCTGTCGTGTATTACACCCAGTGAAGTAATTTATAAGTGTAGTATTGTGAATCACTAATTGCAACGAATGAAGACATTTTTCCCTGTAACAAGAGGCAAAAACTTCACTACCCAGAAATGGATAGGAATACATCAGTATAAAAAAGCTCTGTCTATCCAATCCCTCCTCCTCCCTCCTTCCCGTCTCTCTCTCTCTCTCTCTCTCTCTCTCTCTCTCTCTCTCTCTGATAGTTGTTTCATTTTAAACTTATTTTTCATTATTTTTTCTATCTATCCAATAACTTGCATTGTTGTATATACAGTATACTGTATATATATATATATATATATATATATATATATATATATGTATGTATGTATGTATACACACATATACAATATATATATATATATATATATATATGCTATATATATATATATGTATATATATATATATATATATATATATATATATATATATATATATATATATATATATATATATATATAGTCACTCGGTTGTGACCTGCCAATTAACTGTCTTATTTATGCATTAATCTCTCTCTCTCTCTCTCTCTCTCTCTCTCTCTCTCTTTCTCTCTCTCTCTCTCTCTCTCTCTCTCTCTGTGGTACTATAAATGATTATTAGAGTGATAGATATCAGAATGTATGGTGTAGTAGAACGAGAGACACAATGATTGATGGTTAAGCGACATTCTTCACAATCATCATTTGCAGTCATTCGTATTACGAAGGTCAAAAAGAATTGGCCACCACAGGTAGGTAACATTCGAGTTGACCATTAGATATAATTATATAACAATGTTAGTTATTAGATAGATAAAAAAAAACCAGTTAAACTGAAACAACTTTCACAGAGAGAGAGAGAGAGAGAGAGAGAGAGAGAGAGAGAGAGAGGAGAGAGAGAGAGAGAGAGAGAGAGAGAGAGAGAGAGGGGGTCAGTGGCTGAGGTATAGGGATAGTTTTTTCTTTTATCCCAGGCACATTTTAGGTATTTATAAGAAAGATGTAACATATTTCTCTAACTTTCCTCCCACTCATAAGCAATTAGTGTGGGAATTTCTCTTGAACCTGCTCATTTGAGTTGGAAAAGAGGAAAGAGGTTTTTCGCCAAATGTTTCTTTTGTATGTCGATTCACCCGAGGGCATTACGACGTAATTTGCTTCATATTTCCACTTTTTAGAATTGCCTTATCTTTAAAAATATCTTTTTTGCCTTTTTTTAATAGGATTTATATTTCAAAACTTTGACACGAGGCATTAGTATTTTACGGATTTTTCGTCGAGTTTAACATGTTGATGCTTTGATGAGATTATAATAAGGTCTTTTTATATTTAGTTAAACTGTAGTACAATTAACAAATAAAGTATTATTTTTGATCACAAGAGTCATTCAATTACAAGAGTTATCCTAGAAATAAGTTAAAATAAACTTTAATTTATCCGCGGTACATACTCGTTTGATACTGTTTTATTATATTTTGTGTGTATGAGACGAAAACAACTGAATGATAATAAGATCAGATGGTGAAATTCATGAAAATATTATTTTATCAGTTTTATTTACAATATTGTTCTGGTAAAAGCTTAATGCAGGGAAAATGATTTTGAATAAGAATGCTTCTAATCTATGCAATTAGAAAGCACCAAGTGAAATGGAGAATGAATTTCAGTTTGAATAGAGCAAGAAGTGTTTTAACGATAATACATTGATATATTATGTTTGGGTATGAAACAATTGCCTAAACTTCCATTGGTTTTATTATTTTTTAGGAAAGAATTCGTACGTTTTTGTTAATATTAAGTGATAAAAAAAAAGAAATCAAGAAATATTTGGTAGATGTAAATATACGTCTGAAAGTTCATAATGAGATGTAGCTTTACTTTTATTTCCACTAACCATGTCTGTTATACGTAATACAGTATTGTATATCATGTATTATAAAAATATTAGAGAGTAATGTCCTCCCATAGTGTAATACTACAGTAGATGCATGCTTTGAAGTCCTACCAAAATTAGTTTTTCTTTAAATTTTTTCTGTTGTAGAATCAAGTAGGGCTTCATTTTAGAACATGAATATATTTTCCCAAAACAACCTTTAGAGATACGAGAACGCATCTATCATATTGTTCAGCCATTCGAAAAAATTCGTAACACAAAGGGATTTTTAACAGAATCCAACACTTCCATTTTATAGAACAGATTTTTTTTTTTTTTTTTATTATAAACTGTTAACTGTGTAGCTTAGAATCTTTCCATTACTTTTATTTGCGTGCCCTACACTATTCGAAATTTCTCTCTCTTGTACCTATATTTATACAGAATTAATGCATATACATAATTTCACAGTTTTAAAGATATATTCACGATAATTTTTTTCATATTTATTGGCACAATTAACCAAAATCTCCCAAGGAAAAAACGTTATGCATTATCACTGATTTTTAACATTAGGAACAATAGTTTGTGTTCAACCATAATTTGCTGTGAAAAAAAAAAAACCATAATTTATATCAGTTTTATCTTGTTGTAGGGAGTTCGATTTTAACGTTTGGTAATGGATTCATTAAATGGTATTTTCAGTAATCTAATTAAAAATATAGAAAATAAGTAGCTAAAGAGCGATTAAAAAAACTAATGTGAAACTTTGCCATAAGAAACTAACATGGACATGAATTAAAAAGCATAATGTAAAAGTTACCTGGTGGAACATGTAAAATAAAAGAAATAGGACACTGAAGCTGGAATGGGTAAAAGCAAAATTCCTGTGAGGGTGTCCATTCTTACAATATTGTTTGAAAACAAAAAAGAAGCTGTAAAAAAACCAGATTTATGTCGGTATTAAAATGTAATATTCCCAATATGCAAGATACCCCCAATCACTTTTTCAGATACAACGAGGACATTTTGAATGTTCTTCCTGACAACAGGAAAAGAATACTGTTATCAAATAAATTATTTTTCACTGATACATGGATTATGGATTCATTTCGTGGAATGCTATGTAAATAAAATAAAAACAGTGATATTACATTAATTAATGATTATCCCACTACTTCCTTCTCTGGAATATATATATATATATATATATATATACACACTATATATATATATATATATATATAATATATATCTTATGATTTGAGTATATTTATAATATATATGTAATATATGAAAGTAATACCATTACTACTCGGGATTTTCACTTATTCAAAGAAGCCACAAATACCCTTTAATATCGAATTCACAGTATCCCGGAATCAAAAACCCAAAGGAGAACTAATTTTATATATACAGTATATATATATATATATATATATATATATATATATATATATATATATATACCGTATATATATGGATATATATATATCATTATAATATATATATATATATATTAACTGTATATATATGTATAGATATATATGTATATTTATAATATATATGTAATATATGAAAATGATATTATTACTACTCGGGATTTTCACTTATTCAAAGAAGCCACAAATAGCTTTTAATATCGAATTCACAGTATCCCGGCATCAAAAACCCAAATGAGAATTAATCTTATGATAAGAAGATCTGGCAAGGCAAGCATTAGAATTTCTATATTTTAACTTGTTGATTATGGCTCTAATCCGTGGTTGAGGTGCATTAATCTGACTTGTTTGTGTCAGAAAACTCCAGCTCCACTTACCAGCCTGGAACTCTTGTGTTTAATGCACAGAGGAAGATGAATCAAGAATGATGAATGCAGAGGTCGTGTGAATTATCAGTTTAACTATGAGATCAATTATTATGTATAATTTGATAGAACAGAGGGTCAATGCGATAATGGTAAATTGCGACGAATTAAGTCACAGTGCAGCAAAGACCTGTTGAACTACTGTAAGGTATTAATTAGATTATTAAAATAGCGACATTTTACTCGTCCACGTTATTACTGCACGTAGCGCAACCAGAAGGTTATTATTTCTTGAATAAGCTCTGCTTTGTCCTGTTTACAACCAGTGAATTGAAACAAATTTGTATAATGACACTACCAAGCAGGTTACGAAGAGGGAGAGAAGACTATTTCCACTTTATTCTACATATTCTTGTTTGACGAAGTATGATATTTATATTTAGAATCGAAATCAACCCATCTCCTATTATTTCTTTAATAAGCTCCACCTTGTCCTGTTTACAACCAGTGAATTGGAACAAATTAGTATAATGACACTACCAAGCAGGTTACGAAGAGGGATATAAGACTATTTCGACTTTGTTCTACATATACCTGTTTGTCGAAGTATGATATTTATATTTAGAATCGAAATCAACCCATTTTCACCATGTAGGCAATTGGTAAGTTTGTAATGCGAGGTCATGAAAAAGATTTTCTTGTCATGAAGACACTTGACTTTATTCATCTTTAAAAATTAAGCTATAAACAGATTTTTTTGTGTTGAATTCATTCTAGCTAGAGAATTAACACCCAAAGAGGAATTGATTCACCTAGTCAGAGCAAATACTTGAACTTGTGCTCTGAAATGAACAATAGCTGGACAGCGACTTAACCAATCAGACTATCTGGCGAAATATAAGTTTCATAGTTATTACTGTTGCTATGAGTAATTGAATAACAAGGAAATTGTTCTCTCTCTCTCTCTCTCTCTCTCTCTCTCTCTCTCTCTGCAGTTAATATGTAAGGGGTTATTGGTTGAACAATACCCCTCTCTCAGCATATATGCACTGTATGTTATTCATACGTGATAAGTAATTGAATAACAATGATTGAATTGTTCTGTGGCTCTCCTTTCTCTCTCTCTCTTTCTTACACACACAAATATATACACATACAAAACGTGTTTTTTATGAACATCAAACATCCAAAGGAATATTTATTATATTTGAAACAAAAATATATAATTTATTTCTTGTATAAGGGTTCTGCGTAATGTAACTTTTTGTTTTAAGTAGGAGCTAAGTATTATTAAAGAACATCAACATTTCGAGAGTTATGTTCTTGTAACATGATTAAGCTTTTACTAAGAATATGATTGGGTATATACCTTTTTAAAATGAGTTGTATTTTCAAACCACTTGGTCATTTACTATTTATTTAGATAATCTCATTATTAATTGTTGCTAAGTATTTCGTTAATTTTACAGCAATACTCGTCCGTACATCGTCATGCAATATAAGTTACTTAATTAACCGACATAAAACAAATGACTATCTTCCCTCGATTCCATTATCAGTAAACTGAATTGAGTGAGATCAATTAATCTTTAACCATCAGGCAAAAAGTGATATTGTCTAGAACACTGATGACTGATATGGTCATTGTCTCTTAAGTGAATCTAATGGAGTGCAAGTAAGAGAAGAAAACAAAGAACAACAGTGACCCTTAATTAAATGAATTATGAGGTAAATGTGTCGGCTACGACTTCCATGTTGATTGCTCACTCTTGGATTCTGGTTGTTATGAATATTTTAGTAAAGCGTCTCGCCTTTTCCTTGTCTAACAAGTGTAAAACTTTTATTTTTGTGTATGAAAGATTTATTCTGATTGTCAGAAAATTAATGGGAAATTCTTTCTCAAATCTTTTTCTGTTTGGATTTTTAGCCATGGTAACATAACTGAACCATTATGTAATTCATTCTTTCTGAAACATTAGTCGATGCATATAATGTTCTCTCTCTCTCTCTCTCTCTCTCTCTCTCTCTCTCTCTCTCTCCTCTCTCTCTCTCTCTCTCTCTCTCTCTCTCTCTCTCTCTCTCTCTCTCACAGTTAAGTTACAAATATTAACATTTATAGTTACGGAGATGTCAAGTCTAGAGCATGTTTCCTTATTTCATGAAAATTATATAGTGTTTATGAATTCAAGCAAACAGATATTCATTTGATTTTAATATCACGTTTAACATTTATATTTATATTTTTCTTAATATAGGAAATGATCGAATTTTATACTAATGTTTACAGATTATACAAGGTTTTAACGAATGAGTTTTAAATTGTCATCATTTTAGCAGATTAATAGCTTATTTCAGCAGAAGATTGAGAAAATAAAAAAATAAAAAGATATTATACCTATAAATTATTTAAACGTATGTAGCAGATTTTGAAAAAGTGACGATGAATTTTTTTTTTTTTTTTTTTTTTTAGTCAAAATTATTTCTGTCCTCAGAAGACATGGTATATGTTGTTACAATAAATATGATAATGTTATAATGGTATTTGAAAGGATCCCATGGACGTGCGTATGTGATATGTTGGAGCTCCGTTAAATTAGCAAATCTCTTTATTCCAATATTTAAATATAAAATGAACAGTTCTTTCGTACGCAGGTACAGGTTACATATCAAAGGGAGAAAGATGTATTTCGAAATGTGTGAGTATTCAAATGAAAATGTTTGGGGGGTACTGAGCATTTTTCTGCCATTGCAATGCGCACATAAGCATTTAGTTGTTTTTAATTGTTTCTTGTTATTACCATTATAAAGCTATAAATAATCACTATCTAATAAATACCTCCTATCCTTGCTTATGATCTTTATTTTCTGAGATGTCTTTTATATATATATATATATATATATATATATATATATATATATATATATATATATATACATACATATATATATATATATATATATATATATATATATATATATAACAAGATTGTACACATTATTTAGTATTAATGACGTGATATTCTTTGCTAAAATAACATTTCAACTTTGATCGCTCTCACTCAATTACAACGCTGATTTGTTATCAGATTCTGGTTTCAATTTCAAACAACAATGAAGACTTGACATAATTAATTTTGCCATTACATCAGTTATCATGTAATTTCATTCCTTGTATATACAGTACAAAATTATTGGTTAGAAATATATGTTTACACTAGCGATGATAATAATTCCTCGGAAACAATTCAAAGTATTTTTTTTTATAATCGTTTGATAGGAATATAAGTTCATTATATGAATGGACATAGTTGACTTATCCATAGTTATATTCACATTACAGGTATTTAGAAATCTCTGTGTTATCTTCAACGTTCCTCTGAGATATATTTGTTAGTCATGGATTCTGGGATAAGGAATTCCAGAACCTTAGAAAACTATAGTCAATTTCTTTTAGCGATGCAGATTTGCACCAACTCGCAGCGGTGCCCTTTTAGCTCGGAAAAGT
>NC_090764.1:30718645-30723645 GCF_036898095.1 Palaemon carinicauda
TGCTTACAATAACTTGAGTCTCTCTCACCCTTACCAAGAGGAAAGTAGCCACTAAACAATTACAGTGCAGTAGTTAACCCCTTGGGTGAAGAAGAATTGTTTGGTAATCTCAGTGTTGTCAGGTGTATGAGGGCAGAGGAGAATCTGTAAAGAATAGGCCAGATTATTCGGTGTGTGCGTAGGCAAAATGGAAGTGAATCGTAACCAGAGAGTAGGATCCAACGTAGTACTGACTGACCAATACAAGGACCCCATAAGTCTCGAGCGGTGGTATCTTGACGATGGATAGAACTGTCGAGCATCTCAGAATTATTTACTCCTTTTTACAGTATGATGTAAAGAGCTGTAGGGCATCTTATTTATTAACTTGACATTACGTAGATATCTAACTTTTGTGAAATTAAAAACATAGTTAACCTACAAGACCTATTTGGTGGATTGTTAAATGCTTGACTTTGCAGTAATTGGCTTGAGCTACTTCTCTGAAGGTACTCATTGTTATTGAAAATATGTATAATATATATATATATATATATATATATATATATATATATATATATATATATATATATATATATATATACCAATACAAAATAAGATCTAAATAGGTTTTGATCAAAATCTGAAAATGGTTTTTAGAAAGTTTGTTATATGCTTCCATGACACCACACATTTGTTCAGTTTGACCCATCATAATAAATATTTTGTAACCTCAAGATATTGTGAAATACAATGTTAATGTGATGGATTTAGATTATATAATCTTTATTATTTTTTTACTAGGATTCCATCATGGATGTATCGTGAAAATATGAAAATTAATCCAACATTTACTAAAGATTTTCAGACAGGAATAATTAATAATTCAGTACGCATTAAAAATAATTTTTAATGGTTTCTTTACCACCTTTGACATAGATAACTTTACAATGTGTGTCCAGCAATAGATACATTAACTAAATTATTAATGTATTATGATTGCTTCATTTTACAAACATTGAAAATTTATAGTACCATTCTTTTTGTTTTACCATACCGGTATTAGTAATTCCAGTACAGTTCAGTGTAGAAATGTGTAGTCTAGTATTATCTTTGTACTGGTATTCTGTAAATTGCGGCGCTGTATTGGGTACGTAAGTAGATATTGTCTACAGGTGTATGTCAGATATCAATTGAATAAATTATTTTGGAAGTTAAGGGGGAGTTCGTAGTACAATTTGACTTACGCAGAGCTTTCTTGAAGTCTTTGTCATTATAAGGAGCGATGGAATTTTAAGCAATGTGAAATAGTCAGGAAGAAACCCAAAGTAGCACTATTAAAAGACATAAAACAATTTGAGTGGATGCGAGTAGAATGTACCTTCACTTTTTAATCATTAATCTAAACCTATACATTATTAGTATAGATAGAAAGTTTTTCTTGTACAGTTGTGTTAGAATACAGAAATATTCGTAGTGATTGAACGTGTAGTTATCTAATTAGGGTAACATTTGTCTTCCTGTCATAAATAATTATGCATTTTACATGGTTGCATGGCATGTTCAAATCTATGGTAATATTATATAGTGTGAAAGGGAGAGACATTTCAACAGTTCAACTTAGTCTCAGACGTTAAGTGAGAAATTCAAGAAATTAAAGATTTAAGTAAGTGGAAAAAGTGGGATAATTTATTCCTAAGCGTAAATGCTGCTGACGGTGGTGTAATAACTTTCATCAGGAAAGTAATTGGCCCCTGTAAAAAAAGCTTAATTAAATTCCTTTTGGATTTCTTTTTAATCAAGTCTGCTCTTTAACGCGTCAAAGAAAGTGTATTTTAATTAAGATATACTGAATTTACCTGTATATGGAGCAAATGGGTTTATATATCTTTCTGGGTTTTTGAACTTGTGTTAGTTGTTGGTAGAAAGATTTCCTTTAAAATTTTCACATACTACGTTCATCTTTACAAATTAATGAACAGCCATTATTGAGTTGTGTATAATGATATATATGTACATTAAATGAAATGTAGTATTCCAAAATTATACTTCGAAAATGCTCATTCTATTTCTATATTCATATTCCACATTCCTTTGTCTTTTGCTTTTTGTACATTGATTCCAAAAATGCTCTGAAATCTATTTTTAGTCCTTATGAATTAAAAATATGCTTAATTTCAGAGCTTATTCCATACCATATCCGACTGGTTCCGCTTCATATTTCATTACATTTCCTTTCCTGGGGAATGGAAATCACGGTCTCTTTTATATTTGATTAAAAAATCTGCAAGGTAAAACGATAGTAAAAAAAAAAATTATATATATATTTTTCTTCCTTCATACCCTTTCAACGTCCAGTGGCTTAGCCCGGAATGATCGTGATTAGTGTTTGCATTAGCATCGTCCTGACTTTTGATGCTGCGTTTATTCCATAAATTTTCGTTTGTTAGTCTTTAATCATTATAAAGTGCTTGCAAACATTTTACTCGGAATATTGCTCTTAGAGCCCAAGAACATTATTGCCGGGAAAGCACCTCAAATGGATGGGAAAGGGTGGAATAATCCCTAGAACATAGGGATAGAAATCATAACCTTTATTCCAGGCTCTTTTTCTTTTTCTTACTATATTTTACTATATATATATATATATATATATATATATATATATATATATATATATATATATATATATATATATATATATATATATCCTACATGGCTTATGACTATAAAGCGTGAAGTAGGAGATGATGAATAGAGAAGTATTGAATTAAAACCTCAAGATAGAGATGACTGACGAAGTCTAGCCGAGTCCCTTTGCGTCAGTAGGTGTAGGAGACGATAATAGTGATGATGATGATATATATATATATATATATATATATATATATATATATATATATATATATATATATATATATATATATATATATATAATATATATATATTTAATACACACGCACACACTATTCTGTATATGTCAACGATATGAAAATGCGATAGTCAAATGTTACACAAATAGTTTATCCAATCTGTAGACTGCTTTTCAATCCATTTGATAATTATAAAGAGCTCTGTTTGGCAATGACATGTTTCACAACTGCGTCCAATCTTCTCTAGAGCTCTTGAAAGGGAAGTTAAACTTTGGAAATACAATTTCTCATTTGATTTTATGCGTCATGGCCACCTGGATCGTCAGTCACTGTACCTTTCGTTTTTTTTCACAAACGCTCCATGTAAAATTAGTTTGTTATAAGTGTTCATTTAATTGTCTTCTTGGATATTCGTTGAACATTTTCTTTTTTTCTGTGATATGTTCGTAAATTTATTCATGCAAAGTTTGTCCTTTTTTAAAGAGAATACGACGGATTTAAGTGAAGCCATTGTTTAAATTTAAACGCTTTTGTTATAAGGTTTCCAGTCGTTCATCGACACTGCATGATCCTCTCCTGTAGATTAATTGTCATCTCGGTGTGATTCTGGTCCCTGAAACGGTTTTATCGTAAAAAATCTACTGGATTTCAAAATCAGACTTATCAGATGACCCACCATTGAGTATTTTTACCTCCACTTACGAACTTTTTTTTGGAGGCATAAGATATATTCGTGTCTGCCTTTATATTGAACATATTTGTCTAATATATATAATGAGATTTAGATGAAACATCAGGAAAACTAATCTATAATTTTTGTCAAATCAGGTGATGAAGTATGGCAGAATTTTGATAAAGAGATTTTTTATACTTTCATATTTTCAATTGATATTAGAGAATTGATGAGACATGTGGTGTGACAAGTTATTTCTAATACCGAGAGCAAAGAATTCTGCGTTGAAATTTATGATCAAGTAAAAGGATACTTTTCTCACAAATTAGATGATCATCCATATATTGAAAATCTATGAACTTGATTTAATTTATCTAAGCGGACTTGATGTTATTTTTTACTATCTTCAATTCACAGATAGAGAGATAACGCGTCTGATTACCATTAAAGTTTTATGATGCTGAATGAAATTTTAGGCAAAATTCAGGATACTAATAATGATACCAACACTACAGGCAGAATGATGAGCAAATTGTAGTAAAACAAATTCGTATTTTACCTGAAATTTGGGTTTTCTTGTTTAGGTTTATTGGTCAAGATTAAAGATGACAGGAAGGCTTGATGATGGAGCAGTACTTAGCACGAGTGAAATTTTTTTTTTCTTTTTTTTTTGGGGGGGGGGTGAACATCAGTAATAAAACAAGTTAAAAGAAGCGACATCCGGATAGCGTAAGCCCCCAACACATTTTAGATTCCAAAAGAGAATCGTCTGTGCGACTGAAGCGTTGAACTTTGTTAGCCATTCTTTTTTAAGTTCTTTAGAGCACGAATTCGCATGCTCATCAAAGAGAAGTAAAAGGATTATTCACTCAGAGCAAGTGGTGACGCCGTGAATTTATAGCGGCTTAATGAAGTAAAGGTTATTTAAAAGCCTGGGGCATAGACCGAAATGCTGAACTTTTTTCAAGTAACAGAAATGTTCTCAAGAATCTTAGAGAATCAGAACCATGATTCATATTATGACATATAGACTGATATATGACTTACTTGGAGTTCCCATTGTTACAGACAGACGTCATATACAAGATGCCCTTCAGTTTTACAATTTTGCAACTGAAGCCATCAAACATGAATGTATACTAACGATGATCTTTCCAATTCTAATTGGTTCACGTTATAAATTGATTAATGAAAGGCTTTAGTTCACTTAGCATATAATATCGTTTTTATGTTTGATGAAAAATTAAGCGTTTTGTTATGATTGAAAACCGATACAGCTTTATCTAATATGAGAGATTTCTTCCGTTTATTTTAGAAAAAAATAGGAAAGTATGTACATGAACTGTTTTCCCTAGTATTTTCATCAATACTTTTCGAAGGGCGAGAATAGAGATACTTCGCTTTGATTATCTGGTTTCCAAATTAAAAGCATTAAAAGCATAAATTTCGTCAGTCATGTTAAGTGGGAAGATGAG
>NC_090764.1:30728645-30741145 GCF_036898095.1 Palaemon carinicauda
GTCAATAGCCCACTTGGATACGCATGTTATGGGTTGTCATGAGAACTGTTAAGGATTTTCAAGGTAGCTGTTCACTTTATTAGACGCTTAATATTTTAATCTAATGTGAAACATGGGTTAGTACTAAAAACTATGCCACGAGTCTGACGATATCAATAGGGTGCACTTAATAGCTCAAAATAATTTTTTCCAGTTTTCTTTCTGTTCTATACATGTTTTATTTTCATTAATTTTGTAGTCTCCTGATTTTAACTCGACCGCACAAACCACAGACACACACACACACACACACACACACACACACATATATATATATATATATATATATATATATATATATATATATATATATATATATATAATTCTAACGGGTATTCTTCTTTAATTCTTTTGAATATGTTGAAAACACACACACACAAAAAAGGATACATTTTAGTATCGGAGTATCAAAACTATATTTTTATTTCATGAGGGTAAGTGTGCAAGGGTGTGCAGGGCCAATATTTTCTCCCGAATGCTATACTTTGTCTTAGGATTTTTACTCTAAAGGATTCCTCATGGTAATACCCCTTTGCTTTGTCTGTTTACTTGCATTGGTTATTTCACTCCTCGTTGGGTTTATTTCTGAATGTAACAACAGTATATAAAATAATAGGAAATTATATAAAATATTTACTGATAGTTGGATGAATTTAATAATGAATGTGTATCATTGATCTTCCTAAATTATTCAAGAAAGCGGCAGATATTAAACCTGGTTAACCTGTTCATGTCAGTTACTGCTGTGTCTGAAGTTAGAGCCGAGGCTCTTAATCTGCAGCCGTTTTTCTCAACCCAAACTCATGTTCCTAACTATTTATAGGATGGTGAACTAAACTTTAGCCAGGGGTCGGACGTAATCACCAAAAATTCTCAATCGAGTACATTTTTAGAAGATTCTGTCAGACCTTGCCAGGGTATAAAATAAATGACCACAAAACTGCACGTATTTTTCTCTCTTGTGAGAGATAACGTGTATAAGTACTTACTTTTATACAGTATCAGCAGTTGAGAGTGTTTGTGGAATTGGATTGCTAGCCCCAATCCCCGGCCTATGAATGTTCAAGGATTTACAGTATATGCTGACATCAACCAATGAGACATGCAAACAGTATGCTGTATAATCTATCTTATTATTCGACTACTTACTAACCATTGTTACCCAACAACTCACCCAATTTCTCTCACTTATGTATGAATTTTAAGCATTAATAGTTGAGTAGTCTTTTTTATATACACATTTCCTCGCAGCTCATTATTAGGCTGGTTTTGGTAAATTCTCTTTTATGTAAATCTTGTTCTCATACTGCCATGGAATACTTGTCAACATTTTCAATCCCCCTCCCTCTCTCTCTCTTTCTACAGAGAGGGAAAGAGAGTTAGTCTCCTCTTATATTTCTTTTTTCCTCGCTACCATCTTCAGTGGCTGCGTCTTTTTCTGAAGGGTTATTGGAATTCTGATATAATGAGAGTAGGGGAGCCTTTATTTGTTAGTTTGCCGTTGCTTCGTTTATATCTTCTAATACCTATGTATTGATTTTTGGGTGAGAAATACATATGGAACATGATGAAAGGAATGATATTAGAATTAGTAATCCATTCATAGTCTTATAGTTTCTTTCAAGTGGATGTGTGATATTAGAAAAGGAACGCAAACAATGTAATGAGTGTTTTCATTCTTCCCTTATATTCCCCTCGACATATTTAGTATTAGGGAAAAAAAGGAGGAAACCATGAAAGAAATTTTTTAATGAAAATACGTTAATTTTTTTATTTTCAACTTTGTAAAAGACCATAATTACAATTCCTCTCAAATTATTAACATAGAACATACCAGTGTAATGTAATAATCAAAGGACGCTCCCCCGTTGATTCTTGACCTTATCAGGGTAATAGGAAGCTGAGAGAGAGAGAGAGAGAGAGAGAGAGAGAGAGAGAGAGAGAGAGAGAGAGAGAGAGAGAGAGAGAGAGACAAATGAAACTCCTTTAAAAAGGTTTGATCTCATTAATTTCAAGTATCTTGTAATAAACGCACATACATTGTTGCTGGCCTTTCCGAAACAATTAGTGATGTTGAATTTTAGTGACTTTAGCCTTTCATATTCAAGTATTTTGCATTAGATTAAAGAAATCATCTAAAGTTTAACAATGTTTATTAGCTGAACATGGCAGATAGTTTCCTACACCTTGTTTACGTGAGTATTTATTGTGTCATGAGACAACAGGAACAGAAGGGCAGTTTCAAAACAAAACACTAACGATAGAATACCAAGAGCACAAAGGAAATGGTTCAATAGTAATTACGAATTGTCCCAGATGCTCGTAGTTGCAGGGAAGTTTTACCAAGGCTCTTTGGAGACCGAATGATTTCCTCGAGAGAAGACGAGTTTCTCTTTGAATTCCCTAACCACAATCAGGATGAGATGAGCAAAGTTCTGTGCACTGTGTCTCTTTGTACTGATATATACATATATATATATATATATATATATATATATATATATATATATATATATATATATATATATATATATATACACGAGTATGTATATATATGCACACACATATATATATATATATTTATATATATATATATATATGTATGAATATATATATTTAGGTAGGGAGTAATGTTAATTATTGACCTAGGCTAAGCCTGTAGAAAGCCAAAACATTACAAAGCCCCCTAGAGACAGCCATCTTATGCTGATTTGTTCTTACAAAAATGCTCAAAGATTTTTGGCTAAGACATAAAATAAATCACATTCTGAACACTTAATACTCTATTTCACCTTATTGTCATTTTTGGAGTTAATCTTAATTAAGTGCTTTTTCAATGTACAACTGTTTTCAAACACTACCTTTACGAGTATTTGTAGTTTTTTTCAAAGGGGGATGAGGTAGGACATCATGAAAACATTCAAGAAATAATAAATATATGTAAAATTATATGAATAAAGCTAAGAATGTATTTTAGTATACGGAGAAAAAAGAGGCAATTAATAAGTTTGAATTGTGTTATATTGGTTCTGGCATTGTTTTTGGTGTGACCTGTGATGCTATAAATAAAATATATTTTTGAGTAACGACTGTGAAAATAAGAGAGGTAAAGAGAGGACATCACAAATCCTTTACCCCTCACCAGTATTTCCCGAATCAGTTTTCATTTACCTTTTTACTTTCCTAGCTCTTTCTCTGTCAGTTTTAATGTTCTCTTTTTTTCTGTACAAGTTTCCACATATCTCCATAACTTACCTATTACTCAAAGTTCTCAAACACTTGTTCTTTAAACTTCTTTTCCTAATGGTTACTTGTTTTCAAGTCCTTACTCACTCACTCTCCTTTTCTTTGTCCATGCCATCCTTTTCCAGTTTGCGTTACAACTTTCAGGTCATAAAGTTTCGGAAATTATTAATGGCCTGGTCTCACTGGTGTTGTGGTCTCAATGGAAATGAGATATGTTAGAAATATAAGACTACATTCATGATTCACAAAAGATTTAGATAATTTTACTTCATGTGCTGTATATCTTAGATTTATTTCAAATATTGTCAATTATCATTTCCCAATATTTTCCTTTTTATTACTTATTTCTACTTGAAAACTATTTTCATAGGCCTTGTCACTCCTGTTCTTCTTATAGAATATAAAAAGATCAGGAGTATAATTAGCCTATATAAAAATGTTGAGAACCTAATGGTAATGAGGAACTGATGAATAAAAGAACAAGGAGAAATAAGAATAATGAGATCTGTTGTGTTTTTTTTATACAATGTACATAGTTATAAATTTTGAAGGATAAAATATTACTAAACAATGATAACCTCTAAAGTGCTATTAAGGATATAAAGTATTGTCCTTTCAATCTAATAGAGTCATCAAAATCTGCAGAGTACATACCACATGTTTCTCTCTAGTTAGATATTTACTAACTTGAGAAACTTAGCCACACCGTGTTAAAAAAAGTTCTGCTTCATTTATGACATAAACCAATAAAATTATTTCCTTATGCACCGTCTGACAATGTCTTATTGCTCATGAAATTATAGATGTAATTATACACGACCAAGTGACCAAATACAAAGTATGTTGATATCACTACATCCCCTCGTCTTTAATTACATTGGAAATTTCTTTCTACCATAATTTGCTCTTTTCGATCTAACATCTGCACGAAGGATCCTTCTACCTTAGATTGGAATACCTGGATCTTCTCTGTTTAAAGGGATAAACACACACACCACACCCACACCACACCACACCACGCACACACACATATACATATATATATATATATATATATATATATATATATATATATATATATATATATATATATATATATAAACAGCTTTGAATGGTCTGACCAACCCTTAAGAAGAAATAGTCTATAGTACATGCATTTAATTTAAGACAATTAACCCAATTGAGATTAGGACATGTCTTTCCATATGTTATGAGTTTTTTTATGGTCTCTTTAGTGGTTCAGTGGAAGAAAACTAAACTAGTATTTGTAAGGTCTGAGGTCCCGGTAGGCGAATCATAAGTTCATAACCAGTTTAACCCAATAATGAGTAGGTTTGTGCCTGCTGCTGAAAATAATGAAAAAGAAACCATGCTAAGAACTTCATATCTAAATCTTGTTGAGATCAGCAGGTTCTTTCCATTTGGTACTTCTTCGTACTGGAGCTAAATGGTTATGTTTTATTGCATTGAGTGCCAAACAGTTGTTGATAAGTTGAATAAGATCATGAATATTTATTTGAGAAGACCCTGTTCGATCAAGTTCCAGCTTTACTTTCAACAGATTGATATTCACTGCATTTCTCATTAATTCTAATCAACTCCACCTTTCCCTAATTATGTTGACATATTCTATTTGAGTGCAACTGCTGATATTGGTTCATGAGTAGGTTATCGAGCTAAAGTAATTCTTTCTATTTTTCAGTGATACAATAATTTGATATAAGAGGGGATGCTATTTTTTTATAGTTGCTGTATCCTTGTCTAGAATATTATAATTTACAAAACTTTAGGTTGGCTAATGAGATGCAGAAGTAATTAGATAAGATCTTTGGTTAAAACAAATGAGATTGGTTAAGAAATTATTTATGATTCTATTAGAGGAAGACATTGAATATAGACTAAGGTGCTGGGGTGTAGTATTTGAGAAATGTAGTTCAAATGAAGGACCAAGGGTTGATGTTTTATATATGAATGGGACAGAAAAACTAATTGGAGCTGGAAGGCAATTGATTATTTGAAGTCTTATGAGTATTTCTTAAAAATAAGATTTAGTCGGGCTTCAACTTGTGTTATTATCGATTTCTCCTTAACTAATTTCGAACATGGAAGTCAATATTATTTTCATCTATAGAATTCTCATAGATAATTTCACCTAAGCCTTAAAAAGACCAAGGTAATACCAATCGCTCAAAATCTCATGTTCCCTGAGATCCCTTTGAGAGGGGGACCCAAAGAGATGCCATCAGCCTGTTGGTAGTTTGTAGACCTCAGGGAACTGACAATGATGATGCTATAAATTGTCGACTTTATTCTTGCATATGCCACATACAAAAAAGACTAGTAGTCAGATTTAATTTTTTTTGTTATAGCACGAATATTCACTAAAATACAATATAGAGCTATACCAACACAAGTGCTCAGAAATTTATTTATACCCAAATCATGCATGCTGAAATGCATATATTCATATAAATATATATATATATATATATATATATATATATATATATATATATATATATATATATATATATATATAAAGATATATATATATATATATATATATATATATAGACAGATAGATAGATAGATATATGCAGATAGATAGATAGATAGATAAATCGATAGATAAATAAATATAAGCAAATTTTAAATACCTAATTACTAGAATATTGAGAGAATGAAAATTATTCTTCTATTTGACATTTGCACAAATGAAAACTATTTACATTGGACCCATCTGTGACTTGTTTAACGAACAGTCAACTATACCTACATCGCTTAATGATAGACCTGATTGCTTCGTCATCCCTGGTTCAAAAACCCAGTTAAGAAATTTCTTTCCGTTACAGTTTTCATAAAGCTAAATTAAATGAACGAGTCACACTGCTGAACAGGTCGTCGTGTAAGAAGACCTTGATGAAAGGAACTTCTTCCTCTAATTCATAACCGTTTCTCATTGGGTCAGGAGTTGATAGACTTCACTACCTGTACTACACTCTTCTGTCTTCTTGTATATTTTCTAAATATGGGTTCATAGTTGAGGATATATCACAATTTGATATTCTTGTACTTCATGCATCTGTTACCTGCTACATACACTAAACCAAAGGCTTGCATGACTTCACATAGGGAAAAGTCTGAATTATTATATATTATTCCAGACATAAAGAGCTGGTGGGGCCATGTGAATTGCGATCGATGATATTTATGTACCATACAAAGATGGATTATATATATATATATATATATATATATATATATATATATATATATATATATATATATATATATATATATATATATATATATATAAATATATCATAATCCTCTAATATAGACTTATGCCTCCTCCCTGAAAATGTAACAGCGTTCTTGCCATAAGACCATCCCATTATATGACAAATATTTTACTTGTAAATCCACTAATTCGTTATTGAAAATCAAATCAATTTTCGTTTTAAAAGTTTATATTGAGATTTAGACCTGGAACAAAGACGATAAATCCATTAGCCTGAATAATGTAACTTGTTCATTTTATATGCCACTATTGTTAAATTAGTTTTTAGGTATTTCGCGTTTCATAGACTCATACAAATCTTTATATTAAGTTTCTGCACCATAAGAGAAGTGACTTCTGATTGGGAGAGAAAATAATCGTAAAGGAATGTTTTATCGATTATAAATCTTTAATGATCATGTTGGCGTTTACAACATGGATCTAATATCTTTACTACATCAAGATTTTGTATCTCACCATAAAGAAAAAGAGAAAAGTTATTTATCATCAAAGCTACACTTGAGATATTAAGAAAAAATATATTTGAATACGTAGTTGAAGTTAAACTAATTCATCTGCATAAATGATTGATTTTTAGAGAGAGAGAGAGAGAGAGAGAGAGAGAGAGAGAGAGAGAGAGAGAGAGAGAGAGAGAGAGAGAGATGCATCCCAAATCGTCAAAGGAAAACAGACATCACTCCCCTTTATTAGACATATCGAATAGGATATCGCTTAATACCATACTGTTTTTCACTATATTCCAAATAGGACACGAAAAACTACTTATTTTATATAAAGTAGATAAGATATTTATGTTTTTCACCAGCATTTAACTACAGTAGTGGACAACCGAAGATATCGGTGTTAATTGCCTGTGATAGTCAGCGGCAAGTGAATACCATATGAATGAGAGAGACACCTCCAAAGGCTATACCAACGCAACATATAAGACGTCGATCACCAGCCTCCGAGAATTCTCTGTAATAGCTGGCAGTTGCTGGAAAGGTTTCTCTTGGGTGTCTGGAGACCGACCGAACGGACTACTGAAAGGAGATGCGTTTCTGTTAGAAAGGCCTTAACCATTGCTTTCACGGAATAACCTAGGTTCAAGCACTTTCTCATTTTGTAGATTTTGATGAAATTGAGAATGCGAATTGTTTTTTTTTTTTTTTCAAACTAATTTAGTCTTTTATCCTTGTTTGAAAATTAATCAATCGTAAGGTACTGCTAATTGTTTAATTATCAGCTAACCTTCACATATACATATATAGCCTCTGTAGGTATTATTAATTTTACACTTTTCCATCGGAATAAATTGCATTTCTTTAGGGTATGTCTCTTTTAAAATGGAATGAATGTCTGTTTATGTTAAAGAAGATAGGCCATTTATGCTGTTTGTATTATGTATTTTTAACCACTCATATTCTATATACATATATATATATATATACGTATATATATTTATGTATATTATATATATATATATATATATATATATATATATATATATTTTATTTAAGGAACCATAAGTTGAGCAGACCTTCATTAGACCACTCAGTCAAATATTTAAGCACAGTTAGAAAATCATCGCTAAATATATCATTCTACATGAACGATTATTTTTGGTATCGAAAAAAATATTTAAAAGGAAATTAAAGTTTTTTTTTAAATGAAAAGTTAACAGTTATATCATAAAAAGTGTTGTATTTCAATTTACTTCCATTTATCAAAACTACATTTTATATCGTAGTGCAATAAATATATCTCCTCTCGAGGAAAGACTACGTTGACTATTTTTCCAGTGAGTTTAGACTATTAATTTTGTTGTCAAAATCATTTCAACACTTAACAGATGGAATTTGTACCTTTTTTATTAAGTTCGTTTCAAATAACCTTTGCAAATGTAGATAGAGCGAGGTAGAATCGTATATCCATGGCTCTTCAGTGAAATTTATTTGATTAATGGCGATGTTCGTTCTGGTACTTGCTGAATTATTATTATAAAAATAGAATTGAAATGGATATTAACAAATGCGATTTACACTACTTTATCCTATTGTAACATTCTGCTGACTTTTGTATATGAATAGTTTACACGATGCACTATCATAACTTTCTCTATGGTAGGTTTAATTGCTGAAATACATGTGAAATATATTCTTAGAATGACAGCGTAGCTGGGATGGTGGCATAGTATTTACGGCGAACAACAGTTCATAAATTGAATTCTATTGATTTTTTCTCCACCCTCTGTCCTCTTCTTATATATGTTGTTGATTGTATTGCAGCAATCTCATCTTATCTCATTTGTAATTTCATTAATTTTATAATAGATCAATAATAGCATCTTCCATATTTTTGTTCAACCCGACAACTGCAAGCTCTCTTTAAATATTTGCCCAACTTCTTACGAATAAATGACGGTCATCTATACGCTCTCTTTCTCTCAGTCTCATGTTACCGTTTCAGTTGCTATTTTTCTTGTCGGAAGTAAAAAGCAAGAATTTAAGTCCTCCCATTTGTTATTCCCTCTTGGCTTTCAATCACATTCAGGGAACGCTGTTAATTTCGGTAAAAAGTTATAGAAACTCGCACAATTACTGATGCTGTGTTAGGTGCGTGGAAATGAATGCGTATCTGTAAGTTTGTAAGGTTTTGTGTAGGGTTGTCTGCTCTCACATTCTGGGCCCAAAAGATAGTTTCGAATCAATTGCATTGGTTCATATGTCTAACGATAGTCGTAATTTATTTGTATTCAAATTTATTTACACAATTGTTTTTTGAAACTTTATCGATACCGGATATATTTGTGGGTAAAGAAAATCCAAAGGTATTCATACAACACAAGCTGTATTAGCGAGTGTAGGATGTGATTACACATTCTCTCTGTTGTCAGAATTTCCCTAATGACATGTGTTTACCTGGTAAAGTATTTCCTAGGGATGTTAGGAATTATTCAAAAATTCTCGTTTCCGGTTTCATTACTTAACCATTCTTGGATGTACTTTAATGTAGAACAATAGAAAAAATATATTTTGTTGTTTATATGCAAACTGGAAAGAAATACAGGACAAATTTAAGACAACCGTATATTTTTTTTATGAAATATATACTTTCAAGTAGTTGAGATACGAAGTCTCCTGTACTTCAGATCCAATTGAGTAATAATATCGAACTCAAATATTTGGCATCAAAAGAAGTATTATAATCACTCTATAATATTTTTTTTTTACGAAATATCTGTTTTTGCAATTATTTTAGAGGTAGCTATTCCTATATGTCAGTAATTCACAGATCATAATGATTTAAATGATTTATTTCATCACAGGAAATATTGATGTTCTAGAATGATCTTTTTAGTTACAGAAGTAGGGTTTTCTTTGATTTTGTGACTTCCCCTCAAGTTAGTCGTATGATTTGTAAATGATTTACGATATATGCGTTCTAAGGAAGTATTTACATATGATAGTATCTTTTTCACGGTTGATAATATAATTATTTACATCATTATAAATTTACCCACGAGTTCCTATAGATAGAATATACTTGGCAAGTAACGCAACTTTATTTGTTTATATTTGAGTATGCAGAGTAAGGTGAGAAAATATGTGGTTTCCACATAATTATGTCTGGGTAACAAATCAACTCTTATTCAAAATCCCCTTTCTTTTTAGATACGACTATTCTAATGTTATTATTACTGTAAAATAAATTCCAATATATACTTAGTAATTAGTAACATAGATGTTATGGCAATTTTTATTGATGTTATATAACTTCCAGTTTATGTGACTGAAAACAAAGGCGCGAACAGTCTTCAAGGTTGCATAGATCGCGTGTCCAGCCATAGTGACTGCCAGGCAATATGGTAATCCGTGTATATATATATATATATATATATATATATATATATATATATATATATATATATATATATATATATATATATATGTATATGTATATATATATATATATATATGTATATATGTATATATATATATACATACATACATATAGGAAGAAAGAATTGGGCACTTGATCTTCGTTTATATGGAGTGGGAATGCGCCCCCTTACCGATCCAAGCAGTGAAAGATCTGTATAAAACATTTGTGGTTTATAACATGAATTACCGTATCTCAGTCACTACAATGCGTCAACCGTGGCTGCTCTGAAAAGTTCCTTAGCAGGAAATAGGTAAAACAACGCCACTCTTTACGTATCAGTTACACAAATGTCGAACTTAAATCCTTAATATATATACCTAATGTTTATGACTAACACCCATCCATTACTTGCCAGACAAAGACTCCTTTAATGTTGTCGATAATACATTTTTTTTATCGTACTGCTAGTGATTTGTTTTCATTTGTTAAGATGAAATGTAGGAAATACGTTTCTCATCCCATTCAATATCAAGTGTATCCACTAATGGAATTGAAACACGAGGAATTATTGTATATTAGTCAAAATATTTTATTAATTTTATTATATTCTTTTCATATTCTCATAACTATTTTCCAACTGTTATGAAAGATGGAAATGCTTATGGATTATATAACAGCGTAACAATGCATTGTCGTTTCTTTTCATGTGTTTCGTGAGGAAAGTATGAACGGAAATTAATGTTAAAGTAATTTGTAGATTCGTTTTTGTGTTCTGCCCGTATTTTTTAAGAAGACAAATTATGAGAGTATTATAGCAGTGTATTTATGATCGCTAATAATCTTCCGATTATTTTCACTTGCCTTATCTACTCTCTGTGCATGAGCTGTACTGGTGGGATCGCATATTCCTCAATCTTTCCATTCATTGACCCCATCCTAGAACTGAAAGCTTCACTCAGATTTTAAAAAGTTTACTCTATATCGTGAGAGCGTTGTGGTATTTTTTTTCAAATCACACTGGTCTTCTCAACAAAAACCTCCTCTTTAAAGGTCTTCCTCCTCTCTTGTTGGTGGTGAAAGCTTTGTTCCTTTCCCACACCCCTCTACTCATCTCCCTCTTTCCCTTCCTACTTCTCTCTCTCTCTCTCTCTCTCTCTCTCTCTCTCTCTCTCTCTCTCTCTCTCTCTCTCTCTCTCTCTCTCTCTCATTCTTTGTAGCGGACTTTGCCCTAGCTTTTAATGTCAGAATATAAGGGGGGAATTCCTGGTTTTCCCTGGACAATTCTATTACCTTTTGGTTCTTAGATATCTCAAATGAATGTTACATATTCTGTAAATGTGTTGGTTCTAATTATATTGGCAAATGCAATATTGGGAAAATTACCATTTTTGTGGAATACCAGTATAGATTACCATTCGACTATATATACCCATTATTATTGTGATTCATTAGTAATGTTATGCTTTATGTTTCTGAATTAGTTAAGAAGGAAAAACTTTTAGTTTTACTTCGCCGATTGTTCTATAATGCAATAAGGACATTATTTGCATTTCTATATCTAGTAATACTCTTTAATGGACTGGAACGCGTCACAATTGCAATGGTGATAAAATTTTAAAGTTCTTACAATGGTGTGAAATAATTCTAGTTTCACTGATATTTAATGATTCTTTTCTAATTAGCGTCTTTTAATTGGCATGGTTTTATTCGATCACTGTTTCTTCTTATCGTTCTGTTTAATTTGTTTTGTTCTAAAACAAAATTTGGGCTGATTTTTTTTTTCATTGAAATTACTATTAAATGAAAAAGGAAATGGATTGCACAGAAAAGGTGGACTAGCTGGGTTTTATGGCATGGGGTGATTTTCAAGATAATTTTCTAATTTATCATAGCCTAACTATGGCACGATAAGGGTGTTTCTGTAAATAAGTAGTATCATGTGCGTCATATGTTGTGAATTAAATCTTAGTGCATTATGATAATACCAAGTGCTACATCAGCACCCCAAAAATGTAACAGTTCGGGTACTGAGAGACCATTCCTTATAACA
>NC_090764.1:30746145-30758645 GCF_036898095.1 Palaemon carinicauda
CTGCAAAATTGGCCAAATAAGACTCGCTCACAGTTGTCAAGAAGTCTCGGATTTAAACTGATGACCAATATAGATTTCCAAAGTGCAGTAGTTATTGAGATGAATAATTAAACAGAATGACTTGAAAGTTCGTAGAAGGACATCACATCTTTATATCAACAGTTTTTTTAACGAGTAGCATGTATTAGATTCGCCATCAAGCTAATAATTCACTCCATTATATTTCTGAAAATATGAATGACAGTCTTTCCCGAAGAGTGAAATGCACTTTTTTTTTATTTTTTGCTGATACTTTCAGGGTTTATTTTATATTGTCAATATACTGATGTGTTTTACATTAATAAGTACATAATTATTTGTCTAATATGAGAATTGCGTTGTATGTATCATTGTACACAAGAGCAAACACATTTAGTTACATACATTCAATAATATTGAAATCTGAAATTCCATGTGCATAAAACCAGAAAGGCATCCAAAATTCTGAACACTACAGTAACCATTTCATTATGTGAAGGGAAAACATACATACTCATATTTAAAATGCAGTTTTTGCGCATAAAAATAAATTGAATTATTTGAATAATATAAAAGATGTTGAACAGATGACGAAGTAAGAGATGGTTCGCTTATTATTGGTGGATATACTTATTTAATAACTCTTAAAAGAATTGGCTTCCATAGAGAAGTTGAACTATACTGGACATTCTTCCTATCCAGATTATCATTTATTTATCCCTTTGACTGAAGGGACGTGCAACATGTTACACAGGTTAGCTACATTTCATCGAGTTCATTTTTTCAAGGGGATCTTTGACAACAGGATATTTCTTGTCTTTTGTTCTCACTCAGTGTTGTTAAAAGAATAAATTCCAAATTCCTGAATCTCTGATATTTACAAAATATTTGAAGGTCTGACATAAAAAGTGTATAGAAATTCTTTTTCTACATATAAAGATGCTTGAGAGAGAGAGAGAGAGAGAGAGAGAGAGAGAGAGAGAGAGAGAGAGAGAGAGAGAGAGAGAGAGAGAGATATCGTACATAATTAAAACCCGACTTTCGATATTGAAGTATATGGTAATGGTAGTTATATATCATCGTAGTGATGACGTTGCGATACCAAACAACGTCTTTCCAAGAGTTCTTGCAGATTTACTATTTATTTTCCAAATTTTTAAACCGGTAATAGATTTTGTATGATTGTATTCAGCCTCTCCTTTTTCATTCTATCAATTCCAAGTAAGATAACATTCCAACGTTACCTTCATTTTGTACAATAACCGGAAACCATTGACAAGTAAAGTCCTCTTTCCTAAACACACATTGCAATGTCATCTGACCGCCTATTTGACAAGGCCACTTCAGAATGCAACCGCGTCGCCACAGCAACAACACATGGGACATAGTTCGACAGTAATCAAGAATTGCCTGTTGTCCCTTCCAGTTGCTGCAAAGTTTTGCTCTGGTGTTCGAAAAGGGAATGAGTTCCCAGGGGAAGATGAATTCCTCTTGTAATTTCCCTATCATGCAACTGCGATAAGCGGAGCTCAAGGTAGAGAACCACGCACGTTTAATGTGTGTGTGTATATATATATATATATATATATATATATATATATATATATATGTGTGTGTGTGTGTGTGTGTGTGTGGAATATTAGAACCTGAATCAGATTAGGAAGTTAACGCTGATGGAGAATGAATTTGGGAAATATAGTTTGGATACCATGCCCATAAGCGAAAAACGTTGCAATGGGATTAATAAGGAAATCTTAGACCAAGGAAATATATATATATATATATATATATATATATATATATATATATATATATATATATTTATATATATATATTTATATATATGTACATACTGTATATGTGTGTATGTGTGTGTGTGTATTCGGGAAGAGCAGATGGAGTTGGAAGAGAAGGGGCAGGAATGATGATGACACAAAGAGCAGTAAAGGCATTAACTGAGTGGAGAGTTGTGAATAATGAATGGTTACTTGCAAAATTTAAACCAATGAAGTGCAATATGAGTGTTATAGCTTGCTATGCACCAACAAATGATTACCCTGAAGAAAGGAAAGAGGAATGCTATGAACTGCTGAATGTAATAGATGAGATCCCAAAGAGAGAGATGAAAATTGTGATTGGTGACATTAATGCTAAAGTGCGAAGGAATAATCAAGGCATATAGAATGTGATTTGTGAATGAGGGTCTTGGCGAAGTTACAAAGGAAAATGGAGCACTTTGTATGTGATTTTGTTCAACAAAAAATCTTGTCATTAAAGGCACTTACTTCCAGCACAAAGATATCCACAATTGTGCATGGACTTCTCCATGTGACAATTACAAAAATAGAATAGATCACATAGCCATTAATAATGAGAGAAGGAGAACGCTAAGAAATTTATGAAGCTATTGAGGTGTAGATATTGTTAGAGATCACCAGCTCCCCATTTCCACACTGACATTAAAACTGAAAGCACCCAGCAGAAATGTAGATAGAATCCCTAGGTTTGATTCAAGTAAGCTCTAGAAGATGACCACAGAGAAACATTTGCAATTGAATGAAGGAATCTATTTGCAGTCTTAGAGACTTTAAAGAGATGAAGAACAGATAATCTAATGAAAAAGTGTGTGATATTAATAACAGATATCGGTTAGTTAGTAGTGAACTTTTGTGACATATTGTTACAAGGAGAAAGCCATGGATAGCAATATAAAGAAAGAGACAAAGACAGAAATTGATTGTTGAAAGTTTTCAAGGAAGTAATGAAAATTACAATGCAGAGCATACTGATTATTGATAGTTAGGTCAAAAGAAAAGCCAGGAATGACTGGAGAGAGTATTTAGACAGAAAAATGGATGAGGCTGACAAAGCTATGAATTCAGGGAGTGGCTATGGTATAAGAATCGGTCATAGAATTATTAATGGGGCAAAGAAGAAGAAGAAGAAGAAGAAGAACCATATACCCATGAAAAGAGGGATAGATCTGTTATAACAACAGATGATGAAGATGATTAAAGGTAACGTTGGATGGAACACTTTATTGAGGTCATGAATAGGAGATTTGAAGGGAATAATTTTATTGGTATACTTGAAGCTGATGAAGGTCTTGATGTGCCCATGAATGAATTCAATGTGGTTTGAAGTCGAGGCTATCATTAAGAACTCAAGAGATGAAGAGCCTCTTGATACGATGGAATAACTCCTGAGATGATATTGACCGAAAATTATGTAACCCCCTAAATACTTACAAGATTATTTTGTAAAATGTGGCGTGAAGAGGCAAAAACTACTAAATGGGAGCTAGGAGTGTTGGTGAAAATTCCAAAAATTTGAGTCCTGACGGAGTGCAATAATATCAGAGGCGTCACACCGACCAAATTTTTATTTTAAGACATGTACAGCAATGTATAGAATATAGAAATTCACTATTGATGGCGTTTCTGGACTATGAAAAAGTCTTTGATAGTGTGCACTAGGCAATTTTGTGGAGAGTCTTGCGTTATTATGGAATTCCTCTTAAATATGTAAATTTTAGTCTGTTCATGAGCATAGCAAATGCAAATTTAATGTTAGTGGAGTCTTATCAAATAAATTTCCAGTGTACAGTGGAGTTCTCCAAGGGAATGTGTTGTCACCAATGCATTTTATCCTCCTCATGGATTTTCTAATGCAAAGAACAGGTGGGGATGGTGGAGAAGAATTGGACTGGATTGCTAATAGGAAATTAGCAGTCCTAGAGTATGCTGATGACACTGTCCTTATTAGGAGAACACCACAGAATTTGCAATGCTTGCTTACGAGAATGCAGAAAATATCACACGAGGTTGGGCTCAAGATAAATAGAAGAAAGACAGATATGATGAGAACGGAATATGCAATGGAAGATGAAATATCATTGTTAGAAGAAAGGATTAATGAGGTTCTGTAGAATCCTTTAGGGTCTTTATAATTGGAATTTAAGGAAAAATTGAAAACAACAAATCAGACAGTATGTAGGTTAAGTAAAATTTGGAAATCAAATCGCCTGAATTCTATGATATATATATATATATATATATATATATATATATATATATATATCTACATATATATATATAAATAAATATATATATATATATATATATATATATATATATATATATATGTATATATCTGTGTGCGTGTGTGTGCGTTTGATTTCTATAGAAAGGGAGATTAGAGTATCCACAATACATAAAAACTAAAGGTGTCTTCCTATGTAAAATTTTCCAAGGAAGTTAATGCAAGTGGACAATAATCTCTAAGTAGTCCCTAAAGAAACTGTGCGGGCTTTATACATGGCTGAGTGGTAAGGTCAATGTCACACAAGTATCCTGGACCAGGGTTCGAAAACCGGCCGGTCAGTTACTATAGTCTTTGAGTAATTTCGCCTGGGGCTCTGATCCCGAGGTCGTTAAGAGAATCCAGACTCTAATGTATTGAGATATATGGCTTATTTGAAATAGGAAAAACACGTTTGAATGTGCAAAATTTATTATATATATGTATATATATAAATATATATATATATATATATATATATATATATATATATATTTATATATACATACTTATATATATAAAGATAATGCCTAATCTTAATTGGAGCAGAATGTTATATAGATAAAAAATATTCGTTATTTTTTTCTATAGTAGGTAAATATATTGTTGGATATTTTTCAATGCTTTGTGAAATTAATAGAAACCACGGTTTTTTCATATTAATGGAGAATATTCGCTCACCGCAGCCGTTCCATTGTCCCGACAATCAATGAATGTGCCAAAAGAGAGTCAGTGTAATTGTGCGGTTGAAAGTTGATTTATTGAAGAGCCCTACGGTTATTACGGGTACTGCCATTGTTATATGAGCATTGTATGAGAATCTCACACACACAGAATACACTACTTTCATTCAATATGTTTCTTATTCTTTGACCAGGTTTATGTCACTTTTAGTGTATATCATTGAGTTTGAAGATCGGCAAGATTGATTGGCATTACATTATATATTTTCGGGTTCTCTTAATGTTGCCTATTGTTTGAATATAGGTAAGAAAGACCAAGTTCGTTCAAACTATTTGAAACTGGTATGAAAACCAAAGGAAATATACTTTTTAATACAGCCCCGTGTTGCTTTAATTACTTGGAACCACATTTGCGTCATTCACATCGAAAATAAAATATGGTTTACATTTTACAATCAAGGGGTCGCAATTTTACAACTGAAATATTGTGCATTGTGTGTCTACCTTCTCACCTTTGGAAAGAAAATACCAATGTAGATGGGATAACCCAGGATGAAAAGAGATCTTTGAGTGACGGTAGATGTAATGAGATGATATTTCAGTAACTGTGAAATTGTATGTTAGAATCGGAGGTACTATACAAAACAGTAATTATTATTATTATTATTATTATTATTATTATTATTATTATTATTATTATTATTATTACAGTACAAGCCAAGATGCAACCTAATTTTCTAAAGCTCAAGTTGCCCCAATTGGGAAAGCAGCCAATTAAAGGTTTTTAAAGAGCGTTCATGAATGGCAGAGGCAAGGGACCTTGACATTGCCCTAGCAAGCAGGTCAATTCCCTAGAGACTGGCCATATATACATATGAACAGTGCCCAAGCTCCGTCTCAACCCAAGGATGGCCAGGCAATGGCTGCTGATGACTCAGCAGGTAGACTTATAGGCTCCCCCAAACCCCACATCCATAGGTCACAAGGATGGTGAGGTTGCAGCAACCAAAGGAACTAACGAGTTTGA
Source organism: Palaemon carinicauda (assembly GCF_036898095.1). NCBI lineage: Eukaryota > Metazoa > Arthropoda > Malacostraca > Decapoda > Palaemonidae > Palaemon > Palaemon carinicauda. The sequence continues at coordinate 30,751,954 of NC_090764.1, forward strand.
TAGGGACTCGAACCCCAGTCTAGCAAACACGAGGCACGGACGTTACCAAGACGCCACCACGAAAAGAAATGGGCATTTCAAAAATAAGCTATTATAGATGACTAACTGTCATGGGTTAGACATAATACTTTTAAAAGGATATGTTTAAAAGATAAAAATATCTATTCCTAGTGTGAGCAGCGAGGCGAGACAAGATTCGACTGTGGCCCTGTTTGGGCAATCCTGTCATCTCTTCATTTTCATCAGCATTTTGGAAGTAAACCAAGCCTCGCAGAGATTCGACTACGGACCAGTGGTAAGGGAACTGCCCCTGTTTTGACCAAGATGTCATCGTTTTAATTAGTGGAGTCAGCATATTTAGAGAAACCGAGCCTGAGGGAAGTTCTTGTTCAGGATATATGTCATCATGGAATGACACGTGCTTCCCTTTTGTTACACTTAACACGTGGTCCGGATTACATATGAAATTTCTCCTAGAAGCTTCCATGACTTGATCGAAGTGGGCGTTTTTGAGGAAGCCAATAGAGATGCAGAATTGTTGAAAAGGACGACTTCTATGGAGATGACTACTGCCCTCTGTAATTAACTTCGCTCATACATGGGTATATAAACTTCAAGAAGAGATTGTCCAAGAGAGATAGGACAGGACATAAGGCAAGAGAGGAACTATGTCTGATGCAAATAAGATGCAAGTCCTAGTGAGATACGAAACAGAGAAGACCAGAAATTTGATAGAGCCACTTTCTATCCTGCTATGGCCGAGAAGAAGAGACAAATTGAATCAGCCGGCCCTCCCTGCTTGTGACGAGAAGTAGCCAAAACTGTCTTCAGCCTGCCTTCGTTCAACAGTATCATCGAATCCTTGGAAGAAGATCTCTGATGTCCCTTCTCGATGCCACCCCTTTTGTGACGTCTTCGAATCCGGTCATTGTGCCAGTTTCATCTGAACTTCAGCCGCCCTTCTGCAACGTTCTCAAGCCTGAAGTCTCCGTACCAGTATCGTCTCAGCATCTGTAGAAAACTACTCCTTAAGTATTTCTACCTTACCGACTGTTCCCCATTTCTGCCGGTGTTTGATTGGTTTGGTTTGTCAGTTAAAGTAAACGAAGAAGTAACATTGATTTTCTTTGTAAGTTTGTGAATAAACGTGTTGTGTTTTTTCGTGAGCTTCTTTTTATATTCATTTCCCATATTTAGTTGGTTGTTGTTATTTATTTTACTTATTAAAAGAACCTGTAACGATTTTAAGATCGTAACACTAACCAAAAAATTATTAAATTGATATTGCTATCATTGTCAAATAAGTAAGTAATAGATAACCTACGTCTCAAAATTTGTGTCAAGTTGCTCAGCAAAATATAGTTTTCACAATTGTGGTAGCCTACTCTCTCTCTCTCTCTCTCTCTCTCTCTCTCTCTCTCTCTCTCTCTCTCTCTCTCTCTCTCTCTCTAGTTAAACCCTTAATTTTTTGCATTGATTCATGATACTTTTTTTGCATGATAAATTCTCAAACCTTTTTATCATTTTCTATTGTTTCCCCCTCTGTGCATTTGACTCTAGATGAAATTGTTTTTCTCTATTGATAACCTCGACAAATATTCTTTTTCGATAATGTTATTAATGCTGCAAATGAATCAAAGGGAAATATATTTAATTTTATCCACTTTCGTCCCTTGCAATTTATGTTATCCATAATTTTAAATGATTTCATGTGAAAATTTCTATATGCTTTCTACGTCGGAACTCGTATATTCTGTCAAGTACAAAAATGTATATACCATTTTTCCCAATAGCGTTATAAAATAACAGAAAAAAAGAATGTCTGGAAAACAAAATTCTTTTTTTTTCTTTAAAAAAAAAACGAAAGAAAATATTTTCAACCGAAAATTATGCTTGCGTCGTTTAGGAAATGAAGGAATTCTATGCAGAAGACGGATATTATGATACGAACTGTAAAAATCTAAACTGTTGATTAAGATTTTAAAATCGTCAAAAATAAAACATCAATTTCCTTCGACAGAGAAAACAAGAAATTCTGTGAGCAAATTGTGATCCTTGTTCATTTCAGGTAAAAAACAATGTTATAGATGGTAGTCATCTTTCTGTTATGACTAGTTGCAAACATTGAGTTCATGTCACCCAATTATATAATGGAAATAAGACTTAAATGATAATAAAAAAAAAGTATAGAATGGTGTCAATGTGCTTTCATTTTCATATAATTTTTAAATAACCCGAACGCATATTACATTTATTATGTGTATATCTTTTCTATCTGCACATTATCTAATTTATTGGAGTTCGTATCATTATTTTTTCATAAAATTTATGATTTTCTGTATATTGAAACGACCAAAAAAAATAAAAAATAAAAAACTAATTCAGCATGAGTTTCTTATTATTATAACGTAAAACATAAGGCGAAATTGTATATTCCATTGGTTGTGTTAGACCGGATTCATTGCTTACACCATTAATAAATATTTCAGCAACTGTAAAATAAAAGTGTTAATCAATATAACCTGTAACAGAAATCTTGTGTTATATTATCAAGCAAAAGAATGGATGAATTTATGTAAAAAGTCAGTCGGTAGTGCAATCCCATTGTGGTATATTCTTTCAACTATAAGAGGTTCTTTCTATTTGTCAACGCAAATGTTCGATTACACAGAGACAGTAACATCTTAGAAACTGATGTCCAGTACCTCTAAAGTATTTTTCTTTCAATCTTAAAAATTACTTATCAAATAAGAACTATATGAGAAAAAAGATTATGCATTTAAATAGAGATGGCACTCAGGGATTAGGTGTATCCTGGACATGTAAACAACGGCGCAGTGGTATGCTGTGTTCATAAATCACCTTCATATGATAATCTTGTGATCTTCCTCAATCACTGATAAGGAATTAAATAAAAATATAAGCTGATCCTAAACATCGCGGACTACCTTAGTTTCATCATTGCCATTCTCATGGAGCGAGTAAATCCACTTTGGAAGAAGAAGGGGCATAAGGATCCCTTACTTTTATGTAAATAATGTGCATTGCTATTAATATAGAATAGGTGTTAGGTTTTTTTTCTTCCTCTGTGGCTTTGCTACTTTCCCTGATTTACTAGTGTTGGAGTTTTACTTTTATCTGCACTCTAAATTTTATGCCAAATTTCCTCTATTTATTGTTGAAGAATTTTCTAAGGGTTGAGTTTGTCCTTTGTCTACTGTTGTTCCCTTATTTTACAGGTTGAGATATGATTGGTGTATATAATGATTTTGAAATAATTCTACACAGGAATATCATCCATGTTTCAGCAGTTTTAAATATATATATATATATATATATATATATATATATATATATATATATATATATATATATATATATATATATATAATGTTTTGTCTCTTAAGTATGCTCAAAACAACACTGGGTAATTATCATTATGATCTATTCAAACAACTTCTTACTTCGATTCATCAACAGGATACGAGTAAGTACTCTGAAAATACTGGTGATTTAAATAATACACTCTTTACAAATTAAATATATTCTATAAAAATTACAGCACTGAAAGAATTTGCATAAAAAAATGAATCAATCGAAATATTAAGTCTGAACAAAACTTAGATTATGTTACACTATGAAAATTATATAATTACTTGGCTTGAAATATTAAATCTGCATAAAAGCCTTAGACTAGGAAATAAATACTAATGAAAATTATACAATCACTTGTTTCACTTGAAATTTAATTTTACACAATTGATTAGTCATGACATTTACTAAAGAAATTACATAAAGTAACTGATAACCTTATGTATTTAGCTCACACAAAGTTAACCAGGTAACGTTACAAATATACTTCCCGTTTCTTACTTGCACAGGGCCAGTTACAAAAATGTACACAATACCAACACTTGCCACAACACCATTAATTTAAACTTTCTGGCAATTTATACACGATTCTGGGGTACAAAATCACTTAGGAGAGGACACACTATAGGCGCAGGATGGCTGTTTCTCTTCTGCCCCACACATCCCTGCAGGTGCTTATATAGGACTTAGTTATTTCCAGAATATTCTAGGTCCAAGATATGGAAGTTTGGGGGTTGGCCTAAGGGCGTAAGGTTGCCAAAAATTACTCTTGGACGTTTACCGACGCAACCGCAAGACTGCTCTCTCTCTCTCTCAGCTACCTCCGACCACCATTGTCCTCGAAATAAAAAAACGATAATATCTAACACTGGAGTTTTCGAGAACCTTCCACAATATGTGGCAAATATAAGAATTGCGTATTTTCTCACAAACATGACGCAATAACTCATTAAAAAAAAAAAAAAAATACAGAAGCCCTAGTTCATATCTCGTATGGATCATATAGCACTCTTAAACAGATCACGTAGGACATCGTAACAAAATACGTGAAATAAAAAGTTAATTCTTAAAAACATCATAAATTTACATAAACTGACTTGAATGTAGAATACAAATAAATTAACGACGAAAGGCTTACGTAATTTACATAACAAACTTATACCTACACGAGAGGAACTCATCATGTATTCACCTCTGCAATGCACATATGAAAACATGATTAAAATACATTAATAAATTATTTACTCTTCAGTAGACCCGCTTCGTAAGAATATTACACACACACACACACATATATATATGTATATATATGCATGTATATATATATATATATATATATATATATATATATATATATATATATATATATATATATATATATATATATATATACCGTATACCCATTTATATACACATGTTAATACATACATATATATATATATATATATATATATATATATATATATATATATATATATGTGTGTGTGTGTGTGTGTGTGTGTGTGTGACCGTTACCCTTTTTTTAATCCAATTTTAATTTTTATTTTATTTTATACCAAATGTAATTAAAAACAAAGTGAAAAAAGATCGTCAGAGCATCGTAACGATAAAGTAATAACATTGCTGTCAAATTACCTCTCATCTTGAAGTTGTGTCCTTCAATCGGTGTTGTTTTTTAGTATGAATATGCTTAACCAAGCAGGCAAGTGCACAAATACTTCTCAATGGTCAGCAGAGCATCCGTGATACTAGGAGTTCTATCAACTTCTCTGAATAAGCAGTATTCATCAAACATGATTGAGATCTAATAGGGATTACAAAGGTAAGTATAGTTTTTTCGCACAGACAAAGCAGCAATAAAACAAAACAGCAAAGAGAGAGAGAGAGAGAGAGAGAGAGAGAGAGAGAGAGAGAGAGAGAGAGAGAGAGAGAGAGAGAGAGAGAGAGAGAGTTAAATGAAAACAGGCCATGGTGTAGGGGTAGACAAAACGTCAACTAGTAAAACGTGAAGGGGAAGGTATTTGAAGAGGAGCGTATAAATGCTGAAAAGAAAAAGGTTGTACGTAAAATGCGGGGTCATATTAAAGAAAAAAAGGAAAGGAAAGGAAACATCCTTGTAAGGTAGTTTATCAGATCTCCCAATTGTAGAGTGGGGAAGATAACTGGCAAGGTTAAAGGGAACAGGAATATGTGATGAAGAAAATAAAATCCAGACAGAGAAAGGGAAAAGAGAGGAAAACAATATAAAGTAAATCGTGAATAATATTCATAGGAAATACAATGATCAGTTTATTTTATTGCCGTTTTTTGGTAAAATATAAGAAAATAACATTAAAATGTAAGGTGATAAATTTTTAATAAAATATGCAAAAAGTTAAGAGCAAAAGGTCGCAAACATCAAATATACCCAAACTTTAGAAATGATATAAGATGCTCCTTCTTCACCTAAGACTCCCAGTTGCCTAGCTCCCCCTTCCCCGAAAAATGGGATACTCTCACAAAATGGTGGGAAGAGCAAAGGGAAATTATTTTGACAGGTAGAGGACCAAAGTACACTGAAAATATAAAAGGAAGCGCCAGAAAAAGTTCCTTCTTCTAGAATAAGATATAGTTTTTTGATACCCCTATATACCATAACATAAATTTCTGGTCTTTCCGCCATAGGAAATTTTTTCCAAATATACATGCATATAGTTTTTACGCTCTGTTTGAACATTGTTTATTCTTTTAATATTATCCTTTAGAATATTTCCGTTTGTTAAAATATATTTGTTAAAACATTATAATTTTCAATATTCATACGTATTTATATATACGCACATACATAAAGAGTTATGAACGAACCTCTAGAGATTGTTAATGAATATACGTACTTAGGACAGACAGTAAGTGTTACCCCAGACACGAGACCGAATTAAAAGAATCATAAGCATTAGATGGAGAGCATTTGGTAAACAACATACTATAATGAAAATCATATCTAAAATGAAAAGTATTTAATGAGATGGTCCTACCAGTATTACTTTATGCATCAGGAAGCGGAGCCTTAGAACAGCAGCTAGTTACAACTCAAAGAGCTATGGTACGAATAATGATGGGAATAACACTGAGACAGGGGAGAAAAAAAAAAAAAACACCATGGATGTGAGAGCAAACTTAAGTAGAGGATATTCTAACAACATGCAGTAGAAATGGACATGGGCAGGACATGTAATAAAAATGACACACAATAGATGGACATTAAGAATAACAAAAGGGTCTCTAGAGATTGTAAAAGAAGAGGGGGAAGCAAGGGAAGACGATGGGTTGACTTAAGTAAG